>NC_070594.1:5985885-6032294 GCF_027409825.1 Scomber japonicus | reverse complement strand
CTGCATATGTGAGATGAGCTAAATAAAGCTTTTTGTAGCTCTGGAGGGAAACTGTGTAAAATCTGATAACTGATAATTGACTCAAGTGATGTCACTTGACTCAGCGTCATTTGGGGATGAAGACTGTAAGTTGGAAAATGGAAATAAATGAGGTTAGCCGCGGCTCGCTACTCGTGTCTGCTGGAGGCTAGCAGCTCCAGGCTACACCACTTGTATCTGTATAGTTGAGTGAATTAAGTCGAGTTGCATCATGGGTAATGTAGGCACCAGGTTTTTGCAAAAAGAAGAATGCATGGAACAGAATGAATAGATTACTTATTAAATCATTAGTTTCCTGCATCTGGCCCCAGGTGTCCCCATCATGGAGCTATTAAGATAGTTGGATTTGGAGCCGCCAGTTGGATTTGGAGCCGCCATACAGCCATACTGCTAATTTGTCCTGGTGGCCGAATGTGGTACTGCAACTAGCATAACGCATTTGTATCTGTATTGTTGAGTGAATGAAGTTGAGCTGCATTATGGGTAATGTAGGCACCATGTTTTTGCAATAAAGAAGAATGCATGGAATAAAACAGACATTATCTCTGGTTCATGCTGCACCGGTTTTGATGCTTCTAAGAAAAAAACTATCTATTTATCTGACAGTATTATAGGTATTAAATACTGAATTAATAGATTACTTATTAAATCATTAGTTTCATGCATCTGGCCCCAGGTGTCCCCATCATGGAGGTATTAAGATGGAGCCTGGAGCCGCCAGTTGGATTTGGAGCCGCGATACTGCTAATTAGTTCTGGTGGCCAAATGTGGTACTGCAACTAGTATAACACACTTGTATCTGTATAGTTGAGTGAATGAAGTTGAGTTGCATTATGGGTAATGTAGGCACCAGGTTTTTGCAGTAAAGAAGAATGCATGGAACAGATGCTGCATCGGTTTTGATAATTCTGAGGAAAAATCTGTCTATTGTGAATCTGACAGTATTACAAGTTTAGTTTTAAATACTGAATTAATAGATTACTTATTAAATCACCAGTTTCCTGCATCTGGCACCAGGTGTCCCATCATGGACGTATTAAGATAGTTGGATTTGGAGCCCACCACACAGCTGTATACTGCTGTTTTTTCCTGGTGGCCAAATGTGGTACTGCAACTAGCATAACTCACTTGTATCTGTATAATTAATGTATTATAATGTAGTGCTGCATTATGGGTAATGTAGGCACCAGGTTTTTGGTATAAAGAAGAATGCATGAAATAAAAAATTGGTTCCTCTGCTCTGATTTTGATGCTTTAAAAATTAAACTGTCTATTATCTAATTCGTCCCAGTGGCCAACGGTGGTACTGCAACACACATATACAAAATGAACATACAAATATACAAGTATTAAAAGTTTAAATATTTAAAAAAGCATATAAAAAAGATGGTTGTAAAATGCTTAGCAAGCAAGTTTGATTCATATAATTGTTTTCAATCTTTCTTTAAAAACATCCATAGAGACATTAAAGGTCTCAGAGGAGGAAAAGTTACAATGTGAAGCAGACCTTGTATATCAGCACAGTTTCAGAGCGTATTATTGCTTACATAATGAATAATTATGTTTAATCTGATCCTCATTAGAATAAGTTAAGGTCAAAGTCTTCACGCAGGACCACCGATAGACGATCAATCATAAATTCAACCGGTAATCGATCACTCGACATCAGACTGCAGCAGATCAGCTCAGTAAGAGGATGAAATGTGATGAGAGATCAACCCATTCAGAAACGCTTCACCCACCCCCACTAACACACACACACACACACACACACACACACACACACACACACACACACACACACACCCGCCCCCACCTCCCTCGTCTCTCTCTCTCTTCCTCCAACATAATTACCATGCCTAGTCTCTCGCCCTTGTCTGCAGCATTCCCTCGTTTCTGATATGCTTTAATTACCACCAGAATTTTAATTGACGGGAGACATCAAGGTGTCCGAGGTCACACACATGCACGCACACACACACACACACACACACACACACACACAATTACACATACACCCACACATACACGCAATTATACACACACACATATATATATACAGGCAAGCTGGCAGCCAGTAAGGTAAAAGATGGAGGGATCATTTAAGGGGACGTGTGTGTGTGTGTGTGTGTGTGTGTGTGTGTGTGTGTATGTGTGTGTGTGTGTTATCTGGGAGGAATACACACTGCAGTGGTATGTGATGAATGAAAAGGACTGAACAGTTTCTCTCTCTCTCTCTGTCTCTTTCTCTCTCTCTCTCACTCTCACTCTCTCTCTCTCTGTCTCTCTCTCTCTCTCTCTCTGTCTCTCTCTCTCTCTCTCTGTCTCTTTCTCTCTCTCTCTCACTCTCACTCTCTCTCTCTCTCTTTCTCTCTCTCTCTCACTCTCACTCTCTCTCTCTCTCTCTCTCTCTCTCTCTCACTCTCACTCTCTCTCTCTCTCCTCTCTCTCTCTCTCTGTCTCTCTCTCTCTCTCTCTCTCTCTCACTCTCACTCTCTCTCTCTCTCCCTCTCCCTCTCCCTCTCCCTCTCTCTCTCTCTCTCTCTCTCTCTCTCTCTCTCTCTCTCTCTCTCTCTCTCTCTCTCTCTCTCTCTCTGTGTGTCTTTGTTCAAATTCAGATTTAAAAATAGCTTCTGTGGCGTTTCTACAAGCGTTGCCAAACCGTGAACATGTAATTATATTTTAATTAGATTACACACATTTCTTTTTTTTTCTTTTTTTTTTTTTACCAAGAAACAGAAACAGTAGTGTTTACATGTGTACAAATAAATACAATGAGTTAATGAGAATAGACATATTAATGATTATATTTGTTTCCTGAACCATTTGAGCTCTCCTATGTATTTATTTATATTTAAATAATGTGATAAAAATACAAATTCAGAGGAACATCATTAACTGGGTGTTACATGTTTTTACTGCGTGGTTTTAATGTTGGAGGGTGGATCCATTACGACTCTATTTCAGTCAGGAGAAACAATTAAATGAAGCTAAAAGAGTTGATGGTATTGATTATTAGATATTGTTAAAAGGCTTTAGTGATTGGACTTTGATGGGTTTGATGTAGTGATGGACTGTTGATAGGAGGATGTGTTTATCAGTGCTTAACTCATCAGTGCAGGAAGTGCTCAAGAGTCCAGTACCACGAATGCTCTACGCCCATAAATAGTCATATTCAATGCATCTACAGCAGGGGTGTCAAACATGTGACCCGTGGGCCAAAACTGGACCATCAAGGGCTCCAATCCTGAGAGCTTTCTGCTGCTAACTCAGCGACTAGCTCGGCGGCTAACTCAGCGCTTAGCTCATCTGCTAACTCAGCTGCTAGCTCGGTGGCTTACTCGGCTGCTAGCTCGGCGGCTAACTTGGCGGCTAACTCAGCTCCTAACTCAGCGGTTTGCTCGGCGGCGAACTCAGCTACTAGCTCGGCGGCTAACTTGGCGGCTAACTCAGCTCCTAACTCAGCGGTTTGCTCGGCGGCGAACTCAGCTACTAGCTCGGCGGCTAACTTGGCGGCTAACTCAGCTAACTGGCTAACTGTAGACTGTAGTAGTAGTAGTGTGTGCTGAATGTATTTATACCTCTACAGCAGCAGGGGCGGGTTTATGCTAATCACTAAATCCTGAACACAGAAATCTTGAAACACAGTTTGTGAAGCCTAGCTCCACAATTCAAATCTAAATGGTTGAAATGCTTTTTACACCTTTTTTTAGAAATACATTTATGACCTATTTAATGTATTTAGAAGAATACATTACACAGTCTTTAACTTCATTTAATTGCATATTAAATGAATCTACTTCATCTTTTTACATTGTGTTGTGGTACAGGAGCCTCAGCCTGTCCAACAACAGCAGATTAAACAGTCTTCAATTACTTGAATGTGGCAGGTTCGGCTCTCTGATATCTATAATAAGAAAGTTCAAGAGTTCAATTTACTTCCATCTGCTTGTCGTTTTATTTCAGTTAAAAATCTTACTGTACTTTCTCTTAACTGGACTCTTGTAATGTTTTATATTTGGGTGTTATATAATCCAGCCTGATTTGCGAGGAGATTTTTTTTTTTCCCCCCTGGAAGGAAAGTATAAATTGTTTATCAGATGTGTGTTTTCCTGTTTTGTGTGTTTGACTGTTTCATTAAAAGGGTTTTTATTTTCTTGTAGGTTCAGACAAACACAATCTGGATTCAGTCAGAAAAAAACAAACCCCAACAACGTCACCTCCTCTCGTTTTGCCCTCCAAACACAAAATACACTCTTTCATATGGAAATGGACTAATTGATTTCCTAAAATCCACATTAAAGCCGTGAATAATTGTGCTTGCTGTTTTGGAGCAATTAAAGCAGAATTTTCCCAACAGTTAATGACTATTATGGGATTTGCGTAATTGAGGCCCTGGTTGAATAAGCTTTGGGTTTTTTTTTTTTTTTAAGAGGCTGATTCTCTTCTTCAGCGGGGAGGAAAGTGGGAATCCACCGCAGTGTCTGAACACATGAACCACAGCAGAGGGTTGCCACAGCAGTTTGACCTTTGACCTTTTCACACAGAAGCTTTTATTCTCATGATGCTCGCCGCCGTGCTAACAGGCTCCGGTTTTTATAACAGCTCTGTGAATAGAGGCGTTTATCTGAGAGCTAGGAAACATCTCGACATCAGAATTACAAAATATTCACTTGTTATGTGTCAGATTTGTTAACCCTTTATAGGACACTCATTGAAAGGAAGGGAGGAAGGAAGGAAGGAAGGAAGGATGGAAGGAAGGAAGGAGGAAGGAACGGAAGGAAGGACGGAGGAAAGAAGGAAGGAAGGAAGGTAGAGGGGAGGAAAGAAAGAGAGAAGGAGGGGGGAGGAAGGGAAGAAAGAAGGAAGGAAGGAAGGAAGAAGAAAGGGGGATGGAGGAAGGAAAGAAGGAAGGGAGGAGAGAAGGAGGGAGGGAGGGAGGAAGAACAGATGGAAGTAAGGAAAGGAAGGAAGGAAGGACAGAGGAAGGAAAGAAGGAAGGGAGGAGAGAAGGTGGGAGGGAGGAAGGACAGATGGAAGGAAGGAAAGGAAGGAAGGACGGAGGAAATAAGGAACAAGGGAAGGAGAAAGGAAAAGAGGAAGGGAAGAAAGAAGGCAGGGAGGAAGGAAAGGAAGGAAGGACAGATGAAGGACCCGGGAGGACAACACAAAGGTTAAAGAGTCTGTATCTCCTGGTGCACGTTGCCTGTTTAAGGGATAAAGCATCCATTTTGTAGCAGCAGAGAGTTTCTGGCTCAACTTCTACTTCTTCCAAGATGCACAGACTAAAGAGAAAAAGTTCAGCAACACTTTTTAGTATATAGAACAACAACAAGCTGAAACATGTTGGTCTAATAATAAAGTTGTTCTATACACTTAAAGTGTTGCTGGAGCTTTGACCCCTAATGCATCATTTTGGCAGCAGACTCTCTTCATGGTAACACTCACAGCATCCTCTCTGCCAAAGACTGGCTTAGCTAATATTTAACATTAAATAGTGTTAAATAGTTTCCTGTAGCTGCAGCTGAACATGAGGAGCCTGCACCATCCTCAAGTTGTTCATCAGGTCCAAATACTGCATGAAATGATGGGAGCTCCTCTTTCCTAAATCTGGGCCGCAAGCTAGCAAAGCCAATGCTATATGTCAACCAAGAAAAAACTTAAACCAGAATTGTCCCACATCCTCCATAGACACCTGAAAGCATCGCATCTTTACCAAAAAAAAAGGAGTATTTGAGCTATTTCAGGCCATAAAAGTGGTCTACTGCTACTTCTTTATGCTACCTGGGTTGTGTTTAAACTGCCAAAATAGTGCATTAGCATCATTAGCTTGGTGCATAATGTATGTAGGTGAGATCAATAACTGCAGCATAATCAATGCTATATGCAACATACCTGAGAAGGAATATTTGGGCCATTTCAGACTCATTTTGTGAGCTAAAAGAAGGCCTCATCATTGCTATAAGTGTTTTTATGCTACCTGGGTTGTGGAATTTCAACATTAGCATCATTAGTTTGGTGGATATTTGGACCATATTGACTATTTTACACTTAGGATATTTTAAGGCTCACATCAATTTCTTGTGGGCCAGAAGAAAGCTGCATCACTACTTAAAGTGGTCTACGTCTACTTCTTTATGCTAGCTTGGTTGTGTTTAAACTGCCAAAATAGTGCATTAGCATCATTAGCTTGGTGCATAATGTATGTAAATCAGAATAGATCAATAATTACAACATCAAGCATAGTCCATTTCAGACTCATTTTGTCCGTGCTACAGGAAGGCCACATCATTGCCATTATACGTGTTTTTATGCTAGCTGGGTTGTGCTTAAACTGCCAAAATAGTGCAATTTCAACATTAGCATAATTAGCTTGGTGCATAATGTATGTAGATCAGGGGTGTCAAACATGCGGCCCGCTGAGGGGTCCATTTCGGCCCACTTTCCTTCCTGTCTTTTTTTCCTTCCTTCCTTCCTTCCTTCCTTCATTCCTTCCTTCCTTCCATCTGTCCTTCCTTCCTCCCATCTGTACTTCCTTCCTCCCTTATGTCCTTCCTCCCTTTCTTCCTTCCATCTGTCCTTCCTCCCTTTCTTCTTTCTGTCCTTCCTCCCTTTCTTCTTTCTGGCTTTCCTTCCATCTGTCCTTCCTACCTTTCTTTCTTCTGTCCTTCCTTCCATCTGTCCTTCCTTCCTTCCTTCCTCCCATCTGTCCTTCCTCCCTTTCTTCCTTCCATATGTCCTTCCTCCCTTTCTTCTTTCTGTCCTTCCTTCCATCTGTCCTTCCTCCCTTTCTTCTTTCTGTCCTTCCTTCCATCTGTCCTTCCTACCTTTCTTCCTTCCTTCCTTTTGCCTGTCTTCCCTTCCTTCCCTTCTTATTTCCTTCCTTCCTTCCTTCTTTCCCTCTGTCTTTTTAATGATCCGGCCCACATGAGATCAAATTGGTCTGTATGTGGGCCTTGAATAAAAATGAGTTTGACACCTCTGATGTAGATCAATAATTACTACATCAAGCATAGTCAATGCCATATGCCACATACCTGAGAGCACAGTATCTTTACCTAAAAAGTGATATTTGGGCCATATTGACTATTTCACACTTGGGATATTTTAAGGCTCACATACATTTCTTGTGGGCCAGAAGAAAGCTGCATCACTACCTAAAGAGATCTACGTCTACTTCTTTATGCTAGCTTGATTGTGCACAAACTCCCAAAAAAAGTGGGAGTCCCGTTTGGCTGACATGTTCCTTAAATAAATATATAGTGATTATGGGAAAAATGAAATATAAAACTTGACTTCAACCCGAGCCGAGGTGGAGCTCATGTTTATCCATACGCTGTGATCTTTCGTCAACATCAACCACTCGCTAGCTCCGAGAGGCCAGCCAAGTTCAGCTGATTACGGCTGCGTGTTGGCACGCTCAGCCGCGTTCTGGCTCCGTGGGATCAAATGTGAGCAATTTGGCTCCACTTTGAGGGTGTGAACTGGGTTTCGGGAGGAGAGTCAGCTCCAGTTAAGGGGCAGAAGGGTGCGAGTAAGGGCCAAAATCTGCACCTGGAATCTGGAGGAATATTTATAAAGTTTGAGATAAAAATGCAAAAACGATCAAAGAAACAAATAAAGATGGCCGCTGATCTTTATGTTGTGCTTTCTGTCTCACCTCAGTGTCTACGGCTGCCCGCTGGCCAAGAAGAGGAAGGCTCTGGAAAAACAGCCGCTGGAGCCGGCTCCCAAGAGGAGGCCCTTCCTCACCTCCTGCCCGGGTGAGGAGGATGAGGAGGAGGAGGAAGAGGGCGCCGACTCCTACACCAACTACGATAACGAAGCCATGGAGGCGGGGGTAGAGGGGAAGGAGCAAGGGGAGGTAATAGAGGAGGACGAGGAGGAAGAGGAAGGGGATAGAGGAGACGAGGAAGAGGACGGAGACGTCGAGGACGAGTTCTCGGAAGACAACGAGGAGCAGGGAGAGGACGAGGAAGAGGAGGAGGAGGAAGAGGAAGAAGAGGAGGAGGTGGAAGTGGGAAGAGCGGGCGCTGTGATGGGAGGAGAGCGGGCCGAGATGGAGGTGGGGATGGATGAGGAGGAGGAGGAAGTGGACGATGGCGATGGCGACGGTGACGATGAGGAAGAGCAGGATGATGAGGTAGAGGACGACGAGCAAGAGGAGGATGACGAGGAAGAGGAGGAGCAGCAGAATCGTCAGCAGAGTGAGTTTGCTGTTTTCTGTCACTTTAGATGTTTTTATGTTTCATTTAGCAGTTATTAAAATGATTCAGTTACTTCCATAAAGCTGAGGAACCTTGACAGTCAAACCCTGAATCCTACATTTCCCACAATGCAACTCAACAGCATCATTCATCAGACCCTTTCTGCCTAGTAAGCACTGACGTCATTAGTTTTTAATGCAGCTTTTTCTATAAAAAATGAAGCCTCAAGCCTCAAGCCCGTCTGAGACTGACGACAGACTTGAGAAAGCTCCTCCAGAGCCACAGAGGACATCATGCAGCTGTTCTCACAGACTTGACTCTTCATGACAAGTAACTTACTATTTATATAAATTGGTGGAATTTCCCTTTATTTTATGTGTAGGAGCCATATATTGATTGTTTATTAGTTATTCTGCGTTTAATTAGCTTTGTCTTGTTGCCATGGTGATATGTAGTGTTTGGGGTCACGTGGGCACTGTAGCCACAGCCGGTAGGTTATATCAGTACCTGCTTCACCTGCACTGGGGATGGAGGCGAGTCTAGGTAGCCGTAATTTTTGTTGACCGCATTTCATTATCGCTGTTTTGTTTGTTTTGATACACGTTCGCCAAGTGTACACATATACCATCCTATGGGCGCGTGTAAAGCCGCTGTAGTACTCATTTCATTCATTAAAATCTCAGAAACTTCTTTTTGGACTCAGTGTGCTTCTCTGGAACAGCAGCAGCGTGTCATACAAATACAAGACCTATTCTGCCTCACTAGCGACTTTTAAAAGGAACTGGAAAGCCGCTACATTGTGTCAACAAAAAAGGCATCAATTAATAAAGCGATCGCTTGCAGCACAAAGCAATCTGCAGGACGCACAGCGCAGCGGACCTAAATAAAGTAAGACAAAACGCCACGTCATACATCTGTCAAGGAGGACAGGTAAGCTAAGCTCACCTGTGCATGTATGTGTGCGGAGAAGACATCCAGATTGCATCAAGTCGAAGTTTGGAAAAGTCGAATGAATGAATGCTGGTCGGATATGCGATGTCTGTGCATTGTTTGCTCTGTGCTCTGAATGACGTCTGCACTTTGATGCTGATATGCGAAGGTTTTTGATGTTGCATGGAGGAACGCTGATGCTGCTTTGTTGAAATGAAATGTCCTGATTTGCTGTGCATTGTGGATGGATTTAAATGTCAAGGTTCATTGATCATTGAATGAAAAGTTACAAAATGAGTCAAATAAATGACGCAGCCTCGTGCTCTGACATGGAGTCTGGGAAACAAAGGGAGAGGAAACTCACTGAAAAAGGTTTGCTGAATAAAATTGAAAACCTGCAAAATAAACGCAAACGTGTTGTGGATAAAATCAAAGGTTTAATACCAGAAATGAAAGGGCTCATGAAACAAAGAGAAAATGTGTTGGATGTGAAGCAATGTTTGGAGAATTTAAATACACTGTGTGAAAATGCCACAGCCTCACACAATGAACTGTTGCATCTACTCCCTGAGGAGGAACTCATTCAACAAAAGGAATGGTTTTCAACCATTATGAATTACAGCAATACATTTCAAAGGGACACTCAAAGTTGGATTGTTGACATTGGACAAAAAATCTCTCCGGAGCAACAGGATTCAGCAGAAATTCAATTACACCAAAAGAACGAACCAAGTCAAATTGAGGATGACATTAATCCAAGTGACAGTGTTTCAAATAAGGGAAGCCACAAAACATCTCAGTCACAATGCTCTTCAACCTCTTCTGCACGTTTAAAGGCCGAAGCTGAGCTGGCAGCCTTAAGTATGAGGCACAAATTATTAAAGGAAAAGCATGCTTTGGAAGAAGAGGAGCAACGCCTGCGCAAAAGGAGAGAAGAGCTCCAACTGAGCACTGAGATTGCTGAAAAAATGGCAAAACTTGAAGTTCTCAAAATACAAAGCACAACAAGTGGAAAACGGACATCAAAGGTCTCAGATGGAATGAAATCCTACTTGGAAAAAGCACAATCGCAGCAGTTATTTAATGTCAATGCAGATGAATTCATTCCAAAACAAATTGAAGCAAACACAAATCCAAATATAACCTCATATGAACAAAACCAAATGCAATTTCATATGAACCCCCCAATCAACATACAGGAATTATATGAACAACAAGGAGTTAACATGGAGGGTCTAGAATCCAAAGATGAAGTTCTTGGCATCATGAGGAAACAAAATGAAATAACAACATTGCTAATACAACAGCAAAGCCTCTCAGCTCTACCTAAGAGAGAGATCCCAATTTATGACGGTGATCCATTGAAATACCACACATTCATCAGAGCCTTTGAGAATGGAGTCGAGAGGAACACAACTAATAGCTGTGATCGCCTATATTTTTTGGAACAACACACAAAGGGCCATGCTAAGGAGCTTGTCAGAAGCTGTCAACATATACATCCAGAACGTGGATATACAAAAGCCAAAGCTTTATTAAAGGAGCAGTTCGGGAACGAACAAAAGGTCGCCTCTGCTTACCTGGATAAAGCCCTCTCATGGCCTCCAATTAAAGCAGAGGAGGTGAAGGTTCTGCAGGACTACAGTCTCTTCCTTAGAGGCTGCTGTAATGCCATGGAGGACGTACAGTATCTTTCAGACATGGATATGCCTTCCAACATGTTGAGCATCATTAAAAAACTGCCCTACAAACTCAGGGATAGGTGGAGGAACCATGCCTGTGAGCTACAGGAACGACATAACCGGAGAGTTAAGTTCACAGATATTGCTAACTTTATTGAAAGACAGGTGAAAATTTTGACAGATCCTGTGTTCGGCAATATACAAGACTCTCAATCAATAATCATAAGTAACAGAACAAACAAATCCAAGTCACAGTTTCGTCCTGGACATAAGGGGAGCAGTTTCGCTACCAATGTAAGCCCGGTGGAGAACAAATATCAGTCTGCAAGGAAAGAAAAGGAAATCAAACAAACAGGAAGAAAGGCATGCATCTGCTGTGGAGGAGGACACACATTAGATGTATGTGTACAGATGGGGAAAATGGTTCATGAGAAGAAGATAGGCTTCTTGAAGGAAAATGGCATCTGTTTTGGTTGTTTGTGCACAGGGCACATCAGTAGAGATTGCCGTAAAAGGATTTCCTGTTCTAAGTGTAGCCTTAGACATCCCACTGTACTTCATAAGGAACCTGTTAAAGATTCTGAGCAGATGGAGAGGAGCCCAGGGCTTCACGTTGACAACACACTGGTGTCAAGTGGTCTTACAGGGGCTGGAGAGCAGGACTGCAAACTGCCCATTGTTCCGGTCCAGGTTAAATCTAAAAAAGGAACCAAAACTGTCATCACTTACGCTTTCTTAGACCAGGGGAGTACCGCAGTGTTTTGCACTGAGAGCTTAATGCACAAGCTCCACCTCACAGGGAGGAATGGACGCATTCTCCTTCGAACCATGGGCCAGGAGAAAGTCGTAAGCAGTAACATCGTGTCAGGATTGGAAGTTGCAGCACTGGAGGGGGACAATTTTCTGGAGCTTCCAAGAGTTTACACGCAAGAGTCCATGCCTGTGAACAGAGGAAATATTCCCACGGAAAGGGATATTGAACAATGGTCACATCTGAAACACATTCGCTTACCTCAGATTGATGCAGGAATTGAGCTACTTATAGGAACCAATGTTCCTAAAGCACTGGAACCACTGGAAGTGGTGTGTAGCGTAAATGATGGACCATATGCGATCCGAACTTCGCTGGGCTGGACTGTTAATGGTCCACTGACAGGTAGCAGTGGAGAGACGGTCAACTGGGAGCATCCACAAATAACTGTAAACAGAGTTTCAGTCGTGAACCTGGATGACCTCTGGCAACAACAATTTAAGAATGATTTCCCTGAAAGCAGTATTGAGGAGCAACCAGGAATGTCAAGGGAGGATCAAAGGTTCTTGGAGTTTGTCAACAACTCTGTGAAACAGGTGGAAGGGCATTACCAGATCGCATTACCTTTAAGGAACAGGGACGTCAGCATGCCAAACAACAGGAGAGTTGTTGAACAGCGCCTGTGTTGTTTGAAAAGGAGGTTTCAGAAAGACTCAATATTTCATACTGAGTATAACACCTTTATAACTGACCTTCTAGCTAAAGGCTATGCGGAAAAGGTGCCCGAAGAAGAGCTGGACCGTGGTGATGGGAAAGTATGGTACATACCACACCACGGAGTCTACCATCCCACTAAAAGAAAAATCAGAGTTGTGTTTGACTGTGGAGCAAGATATCAAGGAACATCATTAAATGCTCAGCTTCTACAGGGCCCTGATCTTACCAGTTCTCTGATTGGAGTGGTGACTCGGTTTAGGAAGGAATCGGTTGTGATCATGGCCGATATAGAAGCTATGTTCCACCAGGTTCAAGTTCCTCCTGAGGACAGAGACCTCCTAAGGTTCCTCTGGTGGCCAAAGGGGGATACACAGCAGCTACCCATTGAGCATCGGATGAAGGTGCACTTGTTTGGGGCGACATCATCTCCCAGTTGTGCTAACTTCGCCCTCAGAAAGTGTGCAGAGGACCACGGGCATCACTACAGTAAGGAAACAGTGGATAAATTACTGCACTGTTTTTATGTGGATGATTGCCTCGTGTCAGTGGCCACAGAGAAGGAAGCAGTGATGCTTTACAGGAACCTTGTCTCTTTGTGTTCCAAGGGTGGATTTTCTCTCACAAAGTGGTTGAGTAACAGGAATGGAGTGCTGAAAGTCATTCCAGAGAATTACAGAACAAAAAGCATTGAAGGATTGGACATGGAACTGGATTCGCTACCTGTAGAGAGAGTGCTGGGTGTGGAATGGAGCATTAAATCAGACTCCTTCAAGTTCAAAATGGTACTTAAGGACAGACCACTAACCAGAAGAGGAATTCTCTCGACTGTCAGCTCCATCTACGATCCCCTTGGAATGCTGAGCCCTGTTGTTTTAACTGCGAAGAGGATCCTGAGAGACCTGTGTGAGAGAGGGATAGGTTGGGATGATATTGTGCCTGAGTCAGTCTCTAAAGAGTGGTTGGAGTGGTTGCAGCAGCTGCATCTGTTGGAAAGATTTGAGGTCAGCAGATGTATGAAGCCTCCAGGTTTTGGAGAAGTTACTTCAGCCCAGTTGCATCATTTCTGCGATGCCAGTGAGCATGGATATGGAACAGTGACTTACCTGTTGTCGAAAGCCAAGAATTCAGAAGTACACAGTGCTTTTGTGATGGGAAAGGCTCGGATAGCTCCTTTGAAATCTGTTACTATTCCCAGGATGGAGCTTATCGCTGCAACTATGGCCAGCCGCATCGACATGCTGTGGAGGAAAGAGTTACAGATGGATCTTTTGGACTCAGTATTCTGGACGGACAGCACATCTGTCCTGAAATACATCAGGAATGAGACTTCAAGGTTTAAAGTTTTTGTTGCAAACCGGGTCTCACAAATCTTCAAGGTTTCTTGTCCTACTCAATGGAGGTACGTGCATACCAGCAGCAATCCAGCAGACATAGCCTCCAGAGGTGTGAAAGTTGATGTGTTCGTTGCTGATGCTACATGGGTGTCAGGGCCTAACTTTCTTTTGCATCCTGAGAGTGAATGGCCTGTTGCTCGGGAAGACCTCTATCACCTTTCACTTGGCGACCCTGAAGTCAAAGGAGTGGTTGCAGTGAATGTTGTTCAGGTCAGGGAGGAACCTGTCACTCACCTGATGGAGTACTTTTCCTCCTGGATGAAGCTAAAGAAATCAGTGGCCTGGCTCTTGAGGATTAAAAGATGGCTCATGTCCTGTGTAAAGAAGAGAAGACAGTTACATCTGACCTTTGCACAGTCTGACATCAATAAGGAACAGCAGGCATCATCTGTGGAACAGGAAATGAAAGAGTTCAAGAGGACAGCAGTGCATAGGAGCCTCACTGTGAAAGACCTGGAACAAGCTGATCTTGCCATCATCAAGTTCTGTCAGGGAAAGAGATTTCCTGAAGAGCTAACCAGTATGGCAAAAGGGCAGCCGGTTAAAAGGTCCAGTCACCTCTATAAGCTCTGTCCACAGCTGCAAGATGGAGTCCTGAGAGTTGGTGGTCGTCTCAGTAGATTGTCTATGCCTGTGGAAGAGAAACATCCTATAATCCTGGCAAAGGATCTCCATATCTCAGAGCTCTTACTTAGACATGTACATCAGGAAGTGGGACATGGTGGCCGTAACCATATGCTGTCTAAGCTGAGAGAGAGATACTGGATAGTGGGTGTGAGTTCAGCCATCAGGAGAGTGCTATCCAAGTGTATCATCTGTCGCCGGCTGAATGCTCTGCCAGTTCACCAGCAGATGGCAGATTTGCCTCTTGAAAGAATTGTCCCAGATGAACCGCCATTCACCCGAGTGGGAGTGGACTGCTTTGGCCCATTCGAGGTTAAGAGTAGAAGGAGCATGGTAAAGAGGTATGGTGTTCTATTTACTTGCCTCGCTATCAGAGCAGTACATATCGAGGTTGCATCATCATTGGACACCAGCTCCTTTATTAATGCACTCAGGCGTTTCATTGCCAGGAGGGGACAAGTTCGGGAGATACGTTCTGACAATGGAACAAACTTTGTAGGAGCAGAGCGAGACCTGAGGAACGCTATGGAACAGTGGAATCAGGTGCAGATCCAGGATGTCATGCTGCAAAAGGGAATACAGTGGAACTTTAACCCACCTGCTGGTTCGCATCATGGTGGAGTTTGGGAACGGTTGATCCGGTCTGTGCGAAAGGTTCTCAATTCAACTTTGAGGGTACAAAACTTGGATGAGGAAAGCCTTCACACAGTGTTTTGTGAGATTGAAGCCATAATAAACAGCAGACCAATCACCAAAGCCTCCTTGGATCCAAATGACCTGGAAGCATTGACGCCCAACCACCTGCTACTGTTGAAAACCTCACCAGCATTGCCACCAGGAGTGTTCCTACACACAGATATTTATGCACATAGGAGGTGGAAACAAGTCCAGTATATGGCTGACCTGTTTTGGAGGAGATGGATAAAAGAGTACCTCCCTCAACTGCAGGAGCGTCAGAGATGGACAGGAGTAAAGAGGAATCTTGTTGTGGGAGACCTGGTCATTATAATGGACAGCACAGCGCCTCGGAACTCTTGGCCTATGGGACGAGTGATACAGACCTTCCCGGACCGAAGAGGATTCGTTCGTCAGGTGCGAATTAAAACCCGGAGCAGCTGCCTGGACCGGCCCATCACAAAGCTTTGCTTGTTGCATGAGGCTGACGCCATTTGAGGACACGATGGCTGCAGTTGTGATTCTTTTTTTTTCTTTTTTCTTTTTTCTTCTCTTCTCTCTCTTTTTTTGACTGTTACTAGACTCTCTTTACTGAACTTTGGCAGTTTGACTTTGACCAATGAGACTGTGGACTGTGAGTCATATGATTCAAGAAGAAAGAAGAGTCGTGTGGATTAATTAATGGACATTAATTTTGAACTTTATTGGTGAAAGTTTTTTTTTTCATATGTTTATGTCTCCTATGTGATATTAGAGTAATTATTTACATTAACTCAATAATTAGGGGCTGGTGTGTAGGAGCCATATATTGATTGTTTATTAGTTATTCTGCGTTTAATTAGCTTTGTCTTGTTGCCATGGTGATATGTAGTGTTTGGGGTCACGTGGGCACTGTAGCCACAGCCGGTAGGTTATATCAGTACCTGCTTCACCTGCACTGGGGATGGAGGCGAGTCTAGGTAGCCGTAATTTTTGTTGACCGCATTTCATTATCGCTGTTTTGTTTGTTTTGATACACGTTCGCCAAGTGTACACATATACCATCCTATGGGCGCGTGTAAAGCCGCTGTAGTACTCATTTCATTCATTAAAATCTCAGAAACTTCTTTTTGGACTCAGTGTGCTTCTCTGGAACAGCAGCAGCGTGTCATACAAATACAAGACCTATTCTGCCTCACTAGCGACTTTTAAAAGGAACTGGAAAGCCGCTACATTATGCTTAAAACAAGCAGGTCTTGGAAGGAAGAAGGAAGGAAGGAAAGGAAGGAAGGAAAGTAAGAAAGAAAGAAAGAAAGAAAGAAAGAAAGAAAGAAAGAAAGAAGGAAACAATACCATAAACAAACAATTCCTTCCTCTTTTCGTCCTTACTCCTTTCCTTCCTTCCTTCTCTCCTCCTTTCCTTCCTTCCTTCCTTCCTTCCTTCCTTCCTTCCTTCCCTCCTTACTCCTTTCTTTCTTCCTTCCTCCCTCCCTCCCTCCCTCCCTCCCTCCTTAATACTTCCTTCCTTCCTTCCTTCTCTCCTAATTTCCTTCCTCTTTTCATCCTTACTCCTTTCCTTCCTTCCTTCCTTCCTTCTCTCCTAAATTCCTTCCTCTTTTCATCCTTACTCCTTTCCTTCCTTCCTTCCTTCCTTCCTTCCTTCCTTTCCTCCATCCCTCCTTACTCCTTTCTTCCTTCCTCCCTCCCTCCCTCCCTCCTTAATACTTCCTTCCTTCCTTCCTTCTCTCCTAAATTCCTTCCTCTTTTCGTCCTTACTACTTTCCTGGTTGATGTTGTTCTTCTTCTTCTGCGTTTCCTCTTCAGGTGCCAAAAAAACAAAGTAATCAGACAAAGATTGATTATATTTTGGCATCCAGAACTGAGTTTGAGTAGATTATGAATTAATGCCAAAGGTCATAAACCAAAGGGTTGACTGTTAATCATCAGAGTCTGAATCTCCGCTCTGTTCATCCATTTATATAAAATTACAACACTGTCGTCTTTCGTAGTGTCTCAAAGCTGCAGCCCCTAACACCCCGACCAGGTGACGCCCATGTTCACTTAGCTGATTACAAAGAGTCCCAACGGGCCGGTGTGCTGATTACATTACACACATACATGAAAGCAATTAGGTCAGAGACACATTCATGAAAGGAAAGGTTGAATTTCCAAACACTGCCAACACTGATTTTATTAGAGTTTAATATGCGTGATGTGTTAATGACAGAAAATCAATATTAACTCTCCTGTTGTCCTCGAGTCAAGGAAGGAAGGGAGGAAGGAAGGAAGGAAGGTAGGAAAGGAAAGGAAGGAAGGAATGATGGAGGAAATAAGGAAGGTAGGGGGGAGGAATGAAAGAGAGAAGGAGGGGGGGGGAAGAAAGAAAGAAAAAGAAGGAAACAAGGACAGAAAGAAAGAAGAAAAGAAAGAACGAAAGAAGGAAAGACAGAAAGAAGGAAGGAAAGAAGGAAGGTAAGAGGGAGGGAGGAATCAAAAGAGAGAAGGAGGGAGGGAGGGAGGAAGGGAGGAAGGAAGGAAGGAAGGAAGGAAGGAAGAAAGAAAGAAAGGAAGAAAGAAAGAAAGAAAGAAGGAAAGAAGGAAAAAAGGAAGGTAGGAGGGAGGGAGAAAGGAAAAGAGGAAGGGAGGAAGGTAGTAGGGAAGGAAGGGAGGAAAAGAGGAAGGGAGGAAGGTAGTAGGGAAGGAAGGGAGGAAAAGAGGAAGGGAGGAAGGTGGGGGAGGAATGAAAGAGAGAAGGAGGGAGGGAGGGAGGAAGGAAGGAAGGAAGGAAGGGAGGAAGGAAGGAAGGAAGGAAGGAAGGAAAGAGGGAAGGAAGGAAGGTAGGATGGAGGGACAAAGGAAAAGAGGAAGGGAGGAAGGTAGGGGGAGGAATGAAAGAGAGAAGGAGGGAGGGAGGAAGGAAGGAAGGAAGGAAAGAAGAAAGGAAGGAAGGAAAGGATGAATGGAAAGGAAGGAAGGATTGATGGAGGAAATAAGGAAGGTAAGAGGGAGGAAAAGAGGAAGGAAGGAGGGAGGGAGAAAGGGAAACAGGAAGGGAGGAAGGTAGGGGGGAGGAATGAAAGAGAGAAGGAGGGAGGAAAGGAAGGAAGGAAGGAAGGAAGAATGAAGGAAGGAAGGAAGAAAGTAGGAAAGGAAGGAAGGAATGATGGAGGAATTAACAAAGGTAGGAGGTAGGAAAAGAGCAAGGGAGGAAGGTAGGGGGGAGGAATGAAAGAGAGAAGGAGGGAGGAAAGAAGGAAGGAAGGAAGGAATGAATTATGGAGGAAATAAGGAAGGTAGGAGGGAGGGAGAAAGGAAAAGAAGAAGGAAGGAAGGAAGAAAGAAAGAAAGAAAGAAAGAAGGAAACAATACCAAACTAAACATTTAGAGGCCTGAACAAAAGACACATATTAAAATAAAGATGTTATATAAGATATTTAGAGTGTTGACATTTATAATTTATAGCAGATGCAGGATCAGCGTTATTCACACGGTTCAAAATCTGCAGAAGAAGAAAATTAGAGGACTCTGGATTAACGTTAACGATGGATTAACGTTAACGACGGCTGAAACTGACCTCATGTGGCCGAGTGAACAATGGCTGTAATTAGAGCTGCAACTAATGATGAGTTCCATTATTGATCTGCTCATTACTTCCTGTATTAATCGATCAGTCAGTTGGTCGGCAACATATCAGGACACTGTGGAGAAGAGCTCATAGTTAGTTTCCTACCGTCTCCATGGTGATCCCTCCTGTCGTCCTCCCGGGTCAAATTGACCCCATCTCTCTTTTGACTGTTCCTTCTTTCCTCCCTTCTTCCCTCTTTGTTTAATGTTTCCTTCCTTCTCCCCCTCCACCCTTCTTTCTTTGCTCTCTCCTCATGCCACCATTGCTTCCTTCCTTCCTTTGCCCTTTCCTCCCTCCCTCCCTCTTTACTCTTTCCTTCCATCCTTCCTTCTTTCCTTCCTTCTCTCCTAAATTCCTTCCTTCTTTCCTTCCTTCTCTCCTAAATTCCTTCCTCTTTTCATCCTTACTCCTTTCCTTCCTTCCTTCCTTCCTCTTTTCATCCTTACTCCTTTCCTTCCTTCCTCCTTTTCTCCCTCCCTCCATCCCTCCTTACTCCTTTCCTTCCTTCCTACCTTTCTTCCTTCCTTCCTTTGCCCTTTCCTCCCTCCCTCCCTGTCTCTCTCCCTCCTTACTCCTTCCTTCCTTCCTTCCTCCTTCCTTCCTTCCTTCCTTACACCTTTCCTTCCTCTTTTCATCCTTACTCCTTTCCTTCCTTCCTCCTTTCCTCCCTCCCTCCCTCCTTACTCCTTTTTTCCTTACTTCCTTCCTTCCTTCCTTCTCTCCTAAATTCCTTCCTCTTTTCATCCTTACTCCTTTCCTTCCTTCCTCCTGTCCTTCCTTCCTTCCTTCCTTCCTTGACCTGAGGACAACAGGAGGTTTAAGATGTTGAAACAAGACAAATGTTTGGCCTTTATTCTTCAACACTGACTGATTATAATAATTGCTTCTATTTATTTTTCTTTCCGTGGACTAATTGATTAATTGATGAACCTTTGCAGCTATTTCACACAACCATGAGCGGCCACTCTTTAAAGAAGTTATATTATACCCATTTTACAGTTTAATATCTTCATTTTGTTGTTGGTTATTATGGTAAAAAAGTACCTTGTTCCAGCTGTATAAGCCATGGATGCAGCCCATCTGTTGGCTGACTGTTTTCTGAGTGACACATGCCTCGGCCAATCACACAAGCCATCTTCCCTCCTTCCTTCCTTCTTCCTCCCTTCCTTACCTCCTTCCTCCCTTCCTTTACTTTCCTCCCTCCCTCCTTCTCTGTTTCTTTCCTCCCCCTACCTTCCTCCTTCCCTTCTTTCCTTCCTTCCTTCCCTCCTTCATCCCTCCCTCCTTTCCTTCCTTCTTCCTCCCCTCCTTCCCTCCTTTCTTCCTTTCTCCCTTCCTTCCTCCCTCCCTTCCTTCCCTCCTTCCTCCCTCCGATAAAACACAAGCCATCTGCAATCTATGCAACGGGAGCGTCTGCAAAAAGTTTCAACATGACGACGTTGATCGGATCGGTGAATTAAGACATTACAGCCGATCTCACTAATTACATAAAATGCTAAATATTAGCCGATCAGATCTATAGAGCTAATCACAACCTTACAGACGTCCAAGCACCTCGTTTAAAGTCAGAGTTTCTACCCTAACAGTATTTACACAGCACCTAGATCTGCTTTATAAAGAAAGAAGAAACAATAGGAGCAATACGTCCTCTTAACCCTTTATAGGACGCTCATTGAAAGGAAGGGGGGAAGGAAGGAAGGAAGGAAGGGAGGGAAGGAAGGACGGAGGAAGTAAAGTAAGGAAGGAAGGAAGGTAGGGGGGGGGGAAGAAAGAGAGAAGGAAGGAAGGAAGAAGAAAGGGGGATGGAGGAAGGAAAGAAGGAAGGGAGGAGAGAAGGAGGGAGGGAGGGAGGAAGAACAGATGGAAGGAAAGGAAGGAAAGAAGGACGGAGGAAGGAAAGAAGGAAGGGAGGAGAGAAGGAGGGAGGGAGGAAGAACAGATGGAAGGAAGGAAAGGAAGGAAGGACGGAGGAAATAAGGAACGAGGGGAGGGAGAACGGAAAAGAGGAAGGGAAGAAAGGAGGCAGGGAGGAAGGAAAGGAAGGAAGGAAGGAAGGAAGGAAGGAAAGAAAGGAAGGAAAAAGGAAGGAAGGAAGGAAGGAAGGAAGGAAGGAATTAGATATTTTGGGATATTTACAGAAGTTACCAAATATAATTATTTGCCCAATAAAGGGTTAAAATGTGAACATGGTCATTTTGGGTGTTTGAGCAAACTCCTGATGTGTGTTGTGAGGACGATCTGCAGTTTGATCTATAAGCCCCATCATGTTTGAACAGAGTCGACATGAATCTTCTCCTATAACAGGAAACAGAAAAGATGAATCCAGCATTGTTACAGATTGCCTTTCTGAGCGAGGCTCGTATTCAGGTCCTGTTCTGGGTCAATCTGGTGTCTAGTCTCGGTCTGCATGCTGTTTCAGGTCTGCAGTGGGAGAGAGAGAGAGAGAGAGAGGAAGTGATGAGAGCTGCTGCTGAGGCGAATCTCTGATAGACCAGACGCTCTCCGCTCTCCACCCCCCCTCCTCCTCCCCTCCTCTCACACCCCTCACACCCCTCGTGTCCTCAATCGCTTCTGACAGCGCTTCACGAATAATCGGGAGAGGAGCTCTGCTGAGTTATTAACTACCACCCCCCTCCCCTCTTCCTCTTCCTCCTCCTCCCCGTTCGCCTCCTCGTCTCGGCGGACGTGTCACATGCGCCGTGCCTCGGCTTCTCCTCCTGAGGATATTTATGGCTCCCGAATCGGAGCACCTCACACGCCTCCCTTTTTCAATTTCTCTGCTCTCATTCGCCGTCTCTGTCCCCAAAATCAACAGCGAAAGGCTTAGCGGGGAGAGAGCGGGCGCTGCGCTTGCACAGCTCTGGGTTGTATGTTTTTTGTGAGTAAACAGTGGATCATAATTGGGAGGGCTGCTGCTAATGTATTCAGGAATATATGAGAAGAAACTGGGTTCATCAATATTGCTGAGGTTATTAGAGGCTTCATTTCCTTTTCATCTACTGGATTTTGACTCTATAAAGGAACAGATAGTTATATTATCTACAAAATGAATCCCTTTCCTCTTTTGTTTCTGACCAATTACCTCCTCTTTATGTTGTTTATAGTGCAAAATACTAAAAGATTATCTGTGATGTGTTTAGACGCCCGAACACTGTGAAGTTTGAGAGTTTCTGTTTTTGTGTTTCCTGCCAGTAGAGAACCACTACAAGCCGAGCGGACAATCAAAGCTCATTCCGATACAAAAGGACGACAACAACAACAGCTGCGCCATCGCCATCGCCGCCGGCAACGGCAACGCAGAGGATTACGAGAACTACGACGAGCTGGTCGCCAAGTCGCTGCTCAACCTGGGCAAGATCGCCGAAGACGCCGCCTACCAGGCCATGACCGAGTCCGAGATGAACAGCAACTCGTCCAACAGCGCCGGGGAAGACGACGACGATGAGGACGACGACGGCAGCGAGCAAGGCGACAGGAAAGGCGAGCTGAGCGTCGACCTGGACAGCGACGTCGTCCGGGAGACGGTGGACTCCCTGAAGCTTCTCGCTCAAGGCCACGGCGTCATGCTGCCCGAGGACGGTTACCCAGAAGGCGTCATGGTGGAAGACGGTTGCCACGCCAACGGCCGACACGTTGGCATCAGAGGTCAAGGGGACGAGAGCGAGGAGGAAGTGTGTCTCAGCAGTCTGGAGTGTTTAAGGAATCAGTGCTTCGATCTGGCTCGGAAACTGAGCGAGACGCAGCCGTGCGATCGCCCCGCCCTTCACGCTCTACATCACCAACTGCAAAGCCAAGCGGACCCGCAGATGATGCATCAGCTAAACAGGTACAAGAGCTCAGTCCTCGCACCTCACACTCGAGGGCTGTCACTTTTTAGAATAATCAAGTTTGAACGAAATCGATAAGACCCGAAATTTGTTCGGATTAATTAAAAAGAGGTCGTACCTGGTGTCTCGGCCTCCTACTGGCTCAGTGTTGAAGTGAGCTAGCAGGCGGAGCAGCAGATTTGTTTTCTTTGAAGACAACTGCCTTTTACGAAGTCAATAAACAAACCTCAGTCCTCACACTTTAGGGCTGTCACTTTTTAAAATAATCAAGACCGAAATTTGTTCGAATGAATTCAAACGAGGTCGTACATTTGACGCTGCTTCAATTGTCTGTGTTGCCTCGGCCTCCAATGGCTCAGTGTTGAAGTCAGCTAGCAGGCAAGCAGCAGATTTGTTTCCTTTGAATCTTTAATCGTGACTGGTGTCTGGACGACTCCACTTCCTATTGTCCTTTAACAAACCAATTACATTAACATTAGCTTAGTTTACTGATAGGTCAACAGGTCAAGCTAGGGAAGTTTGAAAGCGCCCCCTGCTGGTTCACAAAGAAAACTACTTAAAATTGATCTGATGCAGACTACAGCCTACATTTCAAACAGCTCATTATAGCTCAAATATGAACTTTTTACCCCACGTTCGAACAAAAAAGCTCAAATTTGGACTAAGACGTGACAGAACATTTGGCGCTCCCTCTACTGGCTCAGTGCTGAAGTCAGCTAGCAGACAAAGCAGTAAAGTTGTTGTCTTTGAAGACAGCTGCCTTTTACAAAGTCAACAACCAACTTAATCTTTAATCGTGACTTTGCCGCAACTCAAAATACTTCCACATGTGGCCTTTCAGATGTTTTTGGTGTCTTGATTGTTTGCTCTGGACGACTCCGCTTGCTATTGTCCTCAATTTTAGCAAACCAATATTAAACTACATTAACATTAGCTTAGTTTACTGATAGGTCAACAGGTCAAGCTAGTGAAGTTTTAAAGCGCCCTCTGCTGGTTCACAAAGGAAAACTACTTGAAATGATCTGATGCAGACTGCAGCTCATTATAGCTCAAATATGAACTTTTTACCCCACGCTCAAATTTCGACTAAGAAGTGACAGCCTTATCACACACACTCACATTTCTATCCACATTTTTGTCACATTAAAGGTTTAAGGAACATGATATATGTTTGAAGGGAGATGTGCAGGGTTGAGTTATGTCATAAAGCAGTTAGAGAGCAACGTTAAAGGTCTACTTATTTATCAGTACTGCTTCGTGTGTCCTGTTTTTCGACCATGTTGGAAATCAAAGGTGTTTATATTATTTCCAAATGGCTACACTCAGCTTCACCCGGAGTGAAAGGCCGACTGTCACAGAGAGGGGACGGGGGGCAGATGAGATGTCATATCGTTTAAATAACGCTGCATACTCTCAGACAGTCTCTCCTGGAAGAAGACATTCGTGGCGTTGGACTCAGTTACTCACATTAAAAGTGACAGAAATAATGAATGAAGAAAAAAAAAGGAGAGTCGGAGAGTGAGAAGTTCAAATGCCGGCTCATTGCTCACCTCTGCACAGCTGGCCAAACACAACGTGAGCTGAGTCTGAATGTCGGCTTGAAAGTTACAGGACTGGACCTGCACAGTCCTCACTAATTAGCCGTCAGGAAGGTGTTTGGGAAGCTTCTGAAGGTTTTCTACCAGCTGACAGACATGTCTGAAAGCCACTTAGAGATTATCAGCTTCAGTGTAGCGTAAATTGTCATTGGCAGTGTTTTTAGACAGCGTATACGAGATGGTGGAACAGCTGCTTTTACAACCTATACTGCACCAAACGTCACTCTGTTAGTATCAGAGTAGAAACTAGAGCTGGGCAATCAATCGAAAAATAATGGAAACCAACATTTAGAAACTCTAATCGACTTAATCTTGCTCATGTCAATTAATCGTGGTGTTGATGCTAATCAAGTAAACTAGACATTAACGACAGCGTCACACCCTAACCCTCCTGTCAAGGGAAGAAGGGAGGAAGAAGGAAGGAAAGAAGGAAGGAAAGAAAGATGGAAGGAAGGAAAGGAGAAAGGAAGGAAGGAAGGAAGGAAGAAAAGGAGGGAGGAAGTATGGAAGGAGGGAGGGGGGGAAGGGAGGAAAGGAAAGAAAAGAGGAAGGAAAGGAAGAAGGAAGGAAGGGAGGGAGGAATTAAAGGAAGGGAGGAAGGAAGGAAGAAGGAAGGAAAGGAGGGAGGGAAGAAGGAAGGAAGGACAGAGGAAAGAAGGAATAGAGGAAGGAAGGAAGAAGGGAGGAAGGAAGAAGGAATTAAAGGAAGGGAGGAAGGAAGGAAGAAGGAAGGAAAGGAAGAAGGAAGGGAGGGAGGAAGGAAGGACAGAGGAAAGAAGGGAGGAAGGAAGGAAGGACAGAGGAAAGGAAAGGAGGAAGGAAGGGAGGGAGGGAGGAAGGAAGAGAAGACTGGAAGGAAGGAAAGAAAGAAGGAAAAAAGAAAGACAGATGGAAGGAAGGAAGGAAAGAAAGAAAGAAAGAAAGAGAAAGGAAGGACAGATGGAAGGAAGATACATACATAAAAGTTCATCAAGGGTGGAGATAATCGTTCATTAATCGTAGTCGAGATTAAAAGTTCAATTAATCGTGATTTTGATTTTTGCCATAATCGCCCCCAGCCCTTCTTCAGTTACAGATCATTTCTTCTCCTGCTTCCCTCTCAGTTACACCAGCTGCCTGCAGGGAATGTCGGATGATCCCAGATGCCTGGAGCGCAGCTACTCCGACATGGCGAACCTGATGAAGCTGGAGGAGCAGCTGAGTCCGGCGTCCAGAGGTTACCCGACCAGCTGCAGCCAAGAAGGCGACGAAGACACGACGTCCGTGGCCTCCGACCGCTCCGACGAGACCTTCGACATGGCAAAAGGAAACCTGTCACTGCTGGAGAAGGCCATCGCCCTGGAGTCAGAGAGGGCCAAAGTCATGAGGGACCGGATGGCCTCGGAGCACGCCATGCCCCGGCGGGATCACAACCATCACCGCGGACACGGAGAACATAACCCGAGGCTGAGCACCACCGCCGAGGAACGCAAGTCCAGAATGCATCACGACGGGATGAAGAGGGCGTACTACCCTAAAGGTAGGAAGCAGAAATACACTAACCCTAACCCTACCTCCTTCTTTCCTTCCTTCCTACCCTCCTTCTTTCCTCCCTTCTTTCCTCCATTCCGTCCTTCCTTCCTTCCCTCCATCTTTCCTTCCTCCCTCCCGTCATTCCTTCTTTCCTTCCTCCGTCCCTCTTTCTTCCTTCCTTCTCTCTTTCTTTCCTCCCCTACCTTCCTCCCTCCCTTCCTTCCTTCCTTCCTTCCTTCCTGCTTTCCTTCCTTCCTTCCTCCTTCTCTCTTTCTTTCCTCCCCCTACCTGCCTCCCTTCCTTCTTTCCTCTGTCCTTCTTTCCTCCCTTCCTCTTTTCCCTTCTCCCTCCCTCCCTCCTTTCCTCCCTCCCTCCTGTCTTCCTTACTTCCTTCTTTCTTCCTTCCTTCCTCCCTTCCTTCAGTTTTTCAGGTATTAACCTTCCTGTCGTCCTCCCGGGTCAAATTGACCCTGTCTGTTTTGACTGTTCCTTCCTTCCTTCCTTCCTTCCTTCCTTCCGTCCTTCCTTCCTTCCTTCCTTCCGTCCTTCCTTCTTTCCTTCCTTCCTTCCTCCCTCTCTCCCTCCTTCTTTCCTTCCTTCCTTCCTCCCTCTCTCCCTCCTTCTTTCCTTCCTTCCCCATCCCTTCCTTCCTTCCGTCCTTCCATCCTTCCTTCCTTCCTCCTTCTCTCTTTCTTTCCTCCCCCTACCTTCCTCCCTTCCTTCTTTCCTCGTTTTCGTCTCGCGAGATCTCATCACACCCTTAATTTAATTTGTAGAGTGCTTCAGCCGCAGTAAAAGTAAACATAAGATTCCTAAGAAGAGCGTCCAAGGTGGGAACATTGCTGTGTACAAACAACTGACTGGCACTGGTCCAGGATTCACAGTGCATCATTATAATCCACCCGAAGTTTGTTAAATTCAAACTCTGTCAAATTAAACAGAATGAACTCTGGGAAATCCGGTCTAACATAAACTTTAAGTCTTTCCTGCGTCATCTCATATAAATTTTTCGGTCACTTGTCGCTGCTGTTTTGAGCTGCACACGTGTCAAGTTATGAAATAATCTTATCTGTAATCTGTGTCTTCACCCACGTGGGAAGCTGCTCAGATATTTTTTTCACATCTATAAAAGAAGAAGAAGAACTGTTGTCTGAACTGCTGTTTTCATGCCAGGACTATTTTTACCACGACGGCGGCTGGTCTTCCAGAGGCAAATTTACTTCAGTCAGTCAGTCAGTCAGTCAGTCAGTCAGTCCGTCTGTCCGTCTGTCCGTCTGTCCGTCAGTCAGTCAGTCCGTCCCTCTGTCCCTCCGTCCCTCTGTCCCTCTGTAGGTCTTCACATCAAACTACGTTAATGTTCACAGCAGCTAATGAAACGTAAACATCTTGGTAGAATGACTCAGCTATAAAACTGTCGAATCATCACAGGACAACATGATGAAAACATGTTTACCGTTGTGTTGAAAGAAGGGAGGAAGGAGGGAGGGAGGAAGGAAAAAGGAAGGAAAGGAAAGGAGGGAGGGAGAGGAGGGAAGGAAGGAAGGAAGGAAAGGTGGAGGGAAGGAAAGGACGGAGGAAAGAAGGAAGGAGGGAGGGAGAAAGAAAGGAAGGAAAGGAGGAGGGAAGAAGAAAGGAAGAAGGAAAGAAGGAAGGAAGGACGGAGGAAAAGAGGAAGGAAGGAAAGAAGGAAGGTAGGAGGGAGGCAGGAAACAAAGAGAGAAGGAGGGAGGAAAGAAGGAAGGAAGGACGGATGCATGGGGAGGAAAGAAGGAAGGAAGAAAGGGAGATGGATGAAGGAAAGAAGGAAGGGAGGAAAGAGAGAGGACGGAAAGAAAGAGAGAAGGAGGGAGGAAGGAAGGACAGACGGAAGGAAGAAAGGGGGATGGATGAAGGAAAGAAGGAAGGGAGGAAAGAAAGAAAGAGAGAAGGAGGGAGGGAGGACGGACAGATGGAAGGAAGGAAGGAAAGAAAGTTAAACAAATATTCCCTGAAAACTGTTTAAACTCTACTCAAAAAAACAATGTTTCCTCTCCAGATTCACATCACCTCTTCACATCATATTTGACCTGAATCAGCTTTTACTTCAATAATCTGACACCTGGTCAGCTGGGGGGAAGTTTATCTTGTCTGCCTGATTTATTATAACCCTCAATACTGGAGAACACCGGAGGCTATAAAATAAAAAAACCCAAACACATTACTGTAACTTAAATGTCTGTTTTTGTCTTTCTTTGCTTTTTAGACTGTGTAAAGTGAATTCAGACATTTTCTTCTAAACACATTAAATAGGTCATAAATGTATTTCTAAAAAAGGTGTAAAAAGCATTTCAACCATTTAGATTTGAATTGTGGAGCTAGGCTTCACACACTGTCTTTCAACATTTCTGTGTTCGGGATTTAGTGATTAGCATAAACCCGCCCCTGCTGCTGTAGAGGTATAAATACATTCAGCGCACACTACTACTACTACAGTCTACAGTTAGCCTGTTAGCCAAGGTAGCAGTCGAGTTAGCTGCCGAGCTTGCAGCCGAGTTAACCGCCGAGCTAGCGGTCGAGCTAGCAGCCGAGTTAGCCGCCGAGCTAACCACTGAGCTAGCAGCCGAGTTAGCCGCCGAGTTAGCCACTGAGCTAGCAGCAGAAAGCTCTCCGATGTAGTGTCCATGTTTTTGGTAGAGGTGGTGACTTTGATTGACAGGTGACACTTGGTAGGGGGCGGGGCTTCAGCGGACTCGACGGCCACGCCCACAACGTTTGGGAGCAGAGAAAGAGAAATTAGTTTTACACAACTTTGAGGCCTAATTTCATATATTTGGCGATTTTTTTAATCTTTCAAATTTGGCAGGGTGGTTAACAACACACTTTTCTGTGGTATGTCAAACTCAGAACACATATTTATTCTTACTGTACACAGACTTTAACATCTCAGTGCACAGTGTTGAATTAGGGCTTTTAAAACCTGTTAAAACCTCCTCTGTGTTATTCCAGAGATGCTGTACACGGCTACTGATGAGATAATGGCCACTCATTTTCTGTTTTCAGGACCAACACAGATTTTTTTTTTTTTGCAGATGCATGGTTTTCCACTGACAGCAGCTTATGTTGTTAAAATAGGCCGGTGTGGGAACATCAGACGGCTCGCTTGTCAGGCATGAGTAATGGCAATCTGCACGGCCCGTTAGGAGAGCAAATCTCATCTGTGGGACGCTATCTGCGGCCTATTTCTCTAAATCCAGTCAAATACAACATCGCCACTGCTGGGAGGGAGAGAGAGAGAGGGAGGGAGAGAGAGAGGGAGAGTTGGCTCTGTGCAGTTATCAGCCTCCCAAACACTCTCGGATGGGCTTCAGACTACTACATTAGCGCAGAGGACGCTTTTGATAGCTCACAGGAAGTTTTTTTTATTAGTCTACGGGAAAGCTTTCGTAATGTTGTGTCTGAATCTGACCAAGGACAATACACTCGAGCCAATTCAAGGTGTCAGCTGACTGTTTTATTTGTGGTTTTTTTTGCCAAACACCTCTCCAGCTTTTTGTCAAATCATAGCATAGCAACCGTAACTAGGCACGGCTGTCAGGTTTCTTTGGGTTTATCAACATGCTGAAGTGTTGTGCATGGAGGAAGAATAAGAGGCAACTTTATTTACACCTAAAGCTGCAATCAGTAGTGGATTCATCTACATGTTTCAGGATATTAAACTATTTTGATAATTGATTTATCGTTTTGAAGCATTTTCTGAGAGCAAAATGTGATTCCTTTCTGGTTTCTTTAGTCTTTTAGAGTAGAAAAAAATTCTAATATATAAATATAAATTAAATAAAGTATCCAATTATCCACAATTCTAACATATTGCTAATAAAAAAAACATAGAAATAAAAGAAGGAAGGAGGGAGAGAGAAAGGAAAAGAGGAAAGGAGGAAGGAAGGAAATGAGGAAGGAAGAAGGAGGGAGGGAGGAAGGATGGAAGGGAAGAAGAAGGAGGGAGGAAGAAGGAAGGGAGGGAGGGAGAAGGAAGGAAATGGATGGAGGGAGGAAGGATGGATGGAAGGGAGGAAGAAGGAGGGAGGGAAGAAGGAAGGAAATGAGGGAGGAAAGAAGGAAGGAAGGAAGGTAGGAGGAAGGGAGGAAACAAGGAAGGAAGGAGGGAGGGAGGGAGAAAGAAAAAGAGGAAGGGAGGGAGGAAGGAAAGAAGGACAGAGGAAAGAAGGAAGGAAGGAGGGAAGGAAAGAGGGAGGGAGGAAGGAAAGAAGAAAGGGAGGAAGGTACGATGGAAGGGAGGAAGAAGGAGGGAGGAGAGAGGGAAGAAGGAAGGAAATGAGGGAGGAGGGATGGAGGAAAGAAGGAAGGAAGGAAGGTAGAAGGGAGGGAGGAAACAAGGAAGGAGGGAGGAAGGGAGAAAGAAAGAGGAAGAGAGGAAGGAAGGAAAGAAGGAAAGAGGAAAGAAGGAAGGGAGGAAGGAAGGAAGGAATGATGGAGTGAAGGAAAGTTACAGTAGCTGCTATGTTGCTGCTAATTGACTCAAGTCCTCACCTCAAGCTGAATCTGGCAGCAGTGGAGTCGGAGGCTCGGAGCTGGCCCATATTTAATCCTCTGGTGCCAAAAAAAACATCTGATTGTGTCGAAACTCGTCTGCTGTTAACTTGTTTATCCACCATCATCACCACCATCATCATCATCATCATCATCACCACCACCTCTCCTCTCACTTCCTGCTCTGTCCTCTCCAGACTCCTCCAGGGGCGAGAAGAAGGAGAGCAAGTGTCCGACGCCAGGCTGCGACGGCACCGGTCACGTGACGGGTCTGTACCCGCATCACCGCAGCCTGTCTGGGTGTCCTCACAAAGACCGAGTCCCGCCTGAGAGTAGGTTGCTCTGCCTGGATGTTATGCTGCACTGTAAAAAAAAAAAAAAAAAAAAAAAAAATACACACACACACAAAGAAAAAAAACACACTTGGCTTTGAAATGATTAAAAAATGAAGAATCTGACAAGTCGTTTTGACAGTCTGATGTTTGTAGAGTTTATTAGAGGAACATTTCTGAGGAGCTGAGGCAGAAATAATCTTATTGTTTGAGTTTAATCTCAGAGTTTTAATAAATTAATTAGCATTGTTAGCTAAATACCGAAAATTAAACAGCAAAGAGGGAACTCTAGCTTAAGATTTAGAGTTAGTAATGTATACGGGTCAATGATGTTTTTTTATTTAAAGGGTTAAAATGTGAAAATAAATGTATGAATAACTTCCCCAGCATCAAATTTCTGCTTTTAATCCATTTAGAGAGAATATATTAGAGGATTATGGCAAAAATGTCAAATGTCTAAGTGGTGTAACCATAAAAACTTTGTACCAACTTGCTTAAAAACAGTAAATAGTCAATAAAACACCATATCAACTAGTTTGGCATGATCTTACATTATAACTTTTATATTAAATAAAGCTAATGGAATACTATTGTTCTAAATATTACATTTCATCTGGGTAACCATGGAGATCAGGAAACATTTACATTATTAGTATAAGTCCACTTAAATCCACTGTAGGTGATAAAATAGTTAATATTTATCATTCTTTTGTGGTTACACCATTTGACATTTTCAGGAGCATTCAATCTTACTTTTGGTTAGAAAATGGTGCAAATGTCATTTAAAATTACATAAAAAATGTCAAATGTCTAAGTGGTGTAACCATAGAAACTTTGTACCAAATAATTCAACTTGCTTAAAAACAGTAAAAAGTCAATAAAACACCATATCAACTAGTTTGGCATGATCTTACATTATAACTTTTATATTAAATAAATTAAATTGTTCTAAATATTACATTTAATCTGGGGGATCATGCCAAAATAAAATATATAATATTAATCATTATTTTGTGGTTACACCATTTGACATTTTCAGCAGCATTCAGTCTTACTTTTGGTTAAAAAAAAATGGTAAAAATATAATTTCAAATGATATAAAACCAAGAAAAATACTAAATGTACTTTGTAACAAACCTGATGATGCTTTTAAAACTAGTTTCTTTAAACTTTTTTTTGAATTGCTCATCTTGCCAACCCTTATTTTTCAAGTTTGCATCATTTTTCTTGCTAGTGGTGGCCAAATATTCTCATTTTTATTTTGTAATGATAAAAACTTTTCACTTTTCACATCAGTTCGCTAAATGTAGTTTCTAGTTGGCGATATTTTCAACTATTATATTTCTCATTTGGTGAAAAGAAGTCTCACCAAAATATCTGCTAAAACCACCACTGCTGGGAAAATTAAAATGAAATAATAATAATAACTCCAAATTAGTCAATTTAGCTAATTAAAAGGAGCCGAACTGTGTTTATTTGCAGTTTAATGAGTGTGAACGCTCCCCAAGACATTCTTCCCGTCATGGCAATAAGATTATTTCTGCCTCTGTGTAAAATCTGCAGCTCTGAAGACGTAATAATGAATCTTTTATTACCTGATCTGGCAGTATTTGGAAAGAATTAGCAACTTGTAAACCACAATGTTGTAATTTATTATCACATGTCATGTCTGCCATTAATTTAAAGTATATAACTCTTAAATTCTTACTTTAACTTGATAATGTCACAGAAAACTCTACAAATCCAGATAATTCTCTCTTTAATCGAGAAGAATTAAATATTTAACCCTCCTGTTGTCCTCGAGTCAAGGAAGGAAGGAGGGGAGGGAGGAAGGGAGGAAGAAGGAAGGAAAGGAGGGAGGAAAGGAAGGAAAGGAGGAAGAAAAGGAGGGAGGAAGGAAGGAAGAAAGGAAAGGAGGGACGAAGGAAGGAAAGGAGGAAGAAGGAAGGAAAAGAGGGAGGAAGGAAGGATGGAAGGGAGGAAGAAGGAAGGAAAGGAGGGAGGGAAGAAGGAAGGAAGGAGGGAAAGGAGAGAGGAAGAAGGAAGGAAAGAAGGGAGGGAAGAAGGAAGGAAGGGGGGAAAAGAGGGAGGGAAGAAGGAAGGAAGGAGGGAAAGGAGAGAGGAAGAAGGAAGGAAAGAAGGGAGGAAGGAGGGAAAGGAGAGAGGAAGAAGGAAGGAAAGAAGGGAGGAAGGACGGAAAGGAGGGAGGAAGGAAGGGAGGAAAGAAAAGAAGGAAGGAAAGGAGGAAACAAAAGAAGGAAGGAAATAAGCAACAGTCAAAACAGACGGGGTCAATTTGACCCGGGAGGACGACAGGAAGGTTAAAAGAATGAACTCTGACTTCAGACGACTTGTCGGATGGATTGTGTGGCAGTGAAAGTTGGACAATGTTGGGCATGTTAGCCGTCCACCATCGTGCATCTGTCCTGCATGACTCTACATCTGTGTCATTTTGGCGTGTTGGAAGTGTTTTATAGAGATATAAAAAAAATAATAATTAAAAAAAGTGGGTTTGACTTGGTTAAAGGAGGCGGAGCTAAAACCTGCTGAGCTATGACATCATTTAGAATTAAGATATTTAGAATGACTGGCAGTTATGACATCATTTAGAATGACTGGCAGTTATGACATCATTTAGAATGACTGGTAGTTATGACATCATCATTGGAGGAGGAGCTGAATTAAAGAGAGGAAAACTACTACTATGATTTTTACCTAGCCTATAGTTTCACTTCCTTAAGTTAATCTTGACCTTTTTTTTTAGTATCTGTAGTATACTGTAGTGAAAGTACTGAAGTGTTGAAGTGAACATTTTGCTGTTTCTGCTAAGCTGTTAAAAGTTGGTCTTATGTTTACTGTGGCACCAGAGAGAGAGGGTTGGTGGTTTTTTTTTATTTATTTGCTTTACTTTCCGTGTCTTCCTTTACTTTCTTTTTTTCTTCCTCCTCATCATTATCACGCTTGCTTGACGTCTATTGGTTTTTTGTTTTTGTTTTTTTGTTTTTTGTATCTGTGTTGCTTGATGTTGAACAGCATGATGATTCAGTTTAATTCACCTGCTGGCTGTAAAAACTCACCTGCATGAGAACACCTCCGAACATCCCAACATGCTTTAATCACTAAACTCACAGGTTTTATGTGACTTTAAATTAAATAAACTGAATTCATCTTAATGTGGCAGTCTCGGCTTTGCTGATACTAAGCTGTAAGATTATTATTATTATTATTATTAATCAATCTTTATTTTATCCATAATGGTGTCCAAAAATCAATATTAGGTTGGAAAATAGAAGAAAATAAAATGATGAATAAATACAAATAAACAGATAAATTTAACCTTCCTGTCGTCCTCCCGGGTCAAATTGACCCCGTCTGTTTTGACTGTTCCTTCCTTCCTTCCTTCCTTCCTCCCTTCCTTCCTCCCTCCCTTCATTCCTCCTTTCCTCTTTTCCTTTCTCCCTCCCTCCTTCTCTCTTTTTTTCCTTCCTCTCTCTTTCCTCCCTTCCTTCCTCCCTCCTTCTCTTTCTTCCCCCGCACCCCTCTCCCCTCCTTCTTTCCTCCCTCCTTTCCTTCCTCCCTCCTTCCTTCCTTCCTTCCTTCCTTCCTTCCTTCCTTCCTTCCTTCCTTCCTCCTTTCCTTCCTTCTTCTTCCCTTCCATCGTTCCTCCCTCCTTTCCTTCCTTCTTCTTCCCTCCTTTCCTTCCTTCTTCTTCCCTTCCTTCCTTCCTTCCTTGACTCGAGGACATCTACAATCTAATTTTAAGTAAAACAGAATACAAATGAATAAATATTACAAATATAACTAAAAATAACCAAGTTATGTGTTTTTTTAGACTCACAGTGACAATTTTAGAGTCTCATAACTTGTAAAAATGAAAGTAAAAAAAACTATGATTGAGTTTATGGTAATAAAGCAAAAGTTTTCCTAACGTTTAAATGACGTTTCACAATTTTAGAAAACAAACCTTAAACCTAATTAATCCAGAGTTTTTATTGAAGTTGGATTTTAAACAATAGAAATATTTTGACAAAATTTATGCATTTTGGCATGTTTGGAGTGCATGTGACATAAAAACATATACACTAAAATATACAACATTAAACAGGATATGCAATAACAGGAAAATATGGAAAATATACATGTGCATAATATAAAGGAAGTGCATGTAAACTTTTAAATATATTCACATTATACTGTAAATTAACATAACATATAAACAGATAAACTTAACTCAAACACAATATTTAGTCATCACCATCCAAAAATCATAATCCACCATATGTTTATCTTCCCACATGTTCCTTTTTCTTCCATCTGTGAAGTAGATTTTTTAACTGTGCATGACAAACTTTAGCTTCCAGTACGCCCTCGTCTCATGAAATTTCATGAAATGAGCACAGTGATCAAAATGCAAATAAAGAATTGTGATTCCCTCAGCAGGAAAGGATTACACGCAGGAGAGAGGAGAGAGAGAGAGAGAGGAGGCATTGTAGAAAACAGACGGGTAAAGGTGTGATTAACCCTCCTGTTGTCCTCCAGGCAAGGAAGGAAGGAAGGATGGAAGGATGGAATGGAAGAAGAAGGAAGGAAAGGAGGGAGGGAGGGAGGGAGGGAGGAAGGAAGGAAGGAAGAAGGAGGGAGGGAAAGAAAGAAGAAGGAAGGAAAGGAGGGAGGGAGGAAGGAAGGAAGGGAGGAAAGAAGGAGGGGAGAAAAGAAAGAGCAGGAGGGAGGAAGGGAGGGAGGAAAGAAAAGGAGGGAAGAAAGAGAGAAGAAGTGAGAGAGAAAGGAAAGGAGGAAGGTAGGAAAGAAGGGAGGGAGGAAGGTAGGAAAGAAGGGAGGGAGGAAGGTAGGGGAGGAAAGAAAGACAGAAGGAGGGAGGAAAGAGGGATGGGGGAATGAAGGGAGGGAGGAAGGAAGGAAGGAAGAAAGGAAGAAAGGAAGGGAGGAAAGAAGGAAGGGAGGAAAGAAAGAGAGAAGGAGGGAAGAAAGAGGGATGGAGGAAGGAAGGAAGGAAGAAGGAAAGGAGGGAGGAAGGAAGGAAAGAAAGAGAGAAGGAGGGAGGGAGGAAGGAAGGAAGGAAGGAAGGGAGGAGGGAAGGAAGGAATGGAGGAATGAAGGGAGAAAGGAAGGAAACAAGCAAGGGAGGAAGGAAGGAGGGAAGGAACAGTCAAAACAGACGAGGTCAATTTAACCCGGGAGGACGACAGGAAGTTCAAAAAAGAGAGATCATATTTTCTTTTATCTAAAATCAAAACCAACCAAGCAACTTTTAAAATGCTTTTAAAGTGAAAATCTCAGTTTACTTCCTGCTGTCGACACACTCAATCCTCTCCTCTGAATATCTCTCGTGCTCATTTCCTGTCATTTTATTTATTTCTGTGTGTGAGTCACGCCGCTGTCTGTCTTGTAATGTGTGAGCATGCCTCTAACCGTCGTAGCTGAGACGCCCGGTGAACTCCTGTCTCCTCCTAACCCTCCGCTGTCTTTCTCACCTTTCCTGTCTGTCAAAGTCCTTGCCATGTATGAAAATGTTTTAAAGTGCCCTACTCCTGGCTGTTCTGGACGCGGTCATGTCAATAGCAACAGGAACTCTCATCGCAGGTGAGTGAGCGGTCTCGAGCCGGGCCGCTAACAGCTGCATTTATATTTATTTATATATTTATAACACCTCCGACATGTGAGAGAGAGATTACAGATTACTAGTTACTTTATTTAAAATGTAACTATTTCAATTACTCAATTAAAGTCATGTAGTTTATTACATTTGATGACTTCTTCAGCTGTTTAGTGTTCTCATTAACCTTCCTGTCGTCCTCCCGGGTCAAATTGACCCCGTCTGTTTTGACTGTTCCTTCCTTCCTCCTTCCTTCTCTCTTTCTTTCCTTCCTTCCTTCCTTTCCTTCCTCCCTTCCCTCTTTCCTCTGTTTTTCTTTCCTTCCTTCCTTCCTTCCTCTATTCCTTCCTCACCCCCCCTTTCCTTCCTTCTTCCTTCCTTCCTTCCTTCCTTCCCTCCTCCCTTCCTTCCTCACCCCCTCTTTTCCTTCATTCCTCCCTCCTTTCCTTCCGTCTTTCTTTCTTCCTCCCTTCCTTCCTCCTTTCCTCCTTTCCTTCCTTCTTCCTCCCTTACTTCCTTCCTTCATCCCTCCTTTCCTTCCTCCTTCACTTCTTTCTTCCCCCCTTCCTTCTTCCCTTCCTTCCTTTATCCTTCCTTTCCTTCCTCCTTCCTCTTTTCCTTCCTTCTTCCTTTCTCCCTTAAACCATTAGTCAGGAAGGAAGGTAGGAGCAGTAAAAACAGACGGGGTCAATTTGACCCGGGAGGACGATACGAAGGTTAAGCCCATGTGTGCTCCAAATAAATCATGATTTATTTACTAAATATAAAAAATATATTGATTTTAAAGAATTAAAAACAGCTATATATATATTAAGTAACATGTTAGATATTAAAAAATGAGGAAAAACCCTCCTGAGTAAAATCTTAAAGGTCTGACTTCAGATGAAACCTCCTTTATAATCATCAACATTTTCATTATCACTATAGAATAATTACACATTTACATTTATTTAGTAATTAAATCACATAACAGCAGAAACACTGAGAGCGTTTGTTAGTTTATGGAAGAAGTTTTGAGATGAAGCTGATTACTGAAGTAAAGCTTCACTTCCCCAGTGTGCTGTAGTTGAGTGTTGGCTGGTAGCCACATCTCCAGAGGCATCATGTTCACTTATGTACATTTGTTTTTTAAATACTGAAAGTTGACTCAAGTTGACTTCGTGGGATGATCTGACATGACTCGCCTCTCAACTTCTAAACATTAGTGAAGAAAAGAGAAATGTGGAGCTTTCCATTTAAAATGAAACATCACTGAGAGGGTTTTTAACTCTTTTTTTTTTCGGGGGGTAAAATCTGAGTGGAGTCATTAAAGGAGAGTTTGATTCATGCAGGTTTTCCAGGTTTAAACTCTCAACGTTTGAACATTTCTCTCTCGTAGCTGTTTATTGTGTTTTTGAGGGAATTGAGACGCATTTCAAAAGAAGTCTTTCAAGACGGCAGACGAGCAATTTTTTTTTATTTTTCATTGTTTTTGTTTTTGATATTTCACCAGAAACTTCAGATTCAACTGTATTATCTTCACTGCACTGCGACTTAAATCTGACTCATGCCCAAAATGATGCATCAAAAAAATAAATTAAATCATATATAAGATCCTTGTTTCTTCAGCAAAAGATTTACAGAGATTTTCTTTAGGAGATCCTGAAAAACAAACATCTTCTTCTTTCTTAGAAACTTCTGCTTGTTGTTTTTTTTTTTACCTCCATAAATGCTGCAAAAACTGCTGGAACAGTTTCAGGATTTAGATGCATGTGGGGGGAAAGGATTTAAATTAAAATTTTGGCATGTTTGAGCTGAAAATGTGTCTGCGTCACATCAGCAGTTCAGCTGTTTAACAGACAGAGCAGAGAAATACACACACACATACACACACATGCACGCACACACACACACACACACACACACACAAACAGGAACATGCATATTTTTGAATTATGTAAAGTGATTAGGATTCACACTCATTCTCTCACACAGCCTGAGATAACAGACCTACACACACACTCTTGCATGCACACAATTTTGCAGGAACACATTCGCACACACACACACACACACACACACACACACAAACACGCACGCACACACACACACAAACACGCACACACACTCACAGACAGACACTTACAAATTAGCTCACAGACAGCAGCACACGTGCGCCGGCAGACAGAGAAGCACACACACACACTCACACACACACACACACAAACACACTCACACACTCACACTCACACACACACACACACACACACACACACACACACTCAGACGTGGCCGCAGGGTGTGTTATGTAGCACAGCTCCGTTGGGAGAGGAAACAAAGCAATTGCTAGCTAGCTATAGCTACTGTTAGCTTCCAGCTCACATAGCTTTCATGTCTGGCAGTCGCCATGGAAACGCCTTCATAGCTGAACCAGCAGCAGCAGCAGCAGTCACTATGCTGATCTGTCACACATTTTTTAGACAGTCCAATCATCCTTTAAATGTGTGTGTGTGCTGCTTGTGTGTCGATAACAGTATTTCGTTCCTGTGTGTTTGAAGTAATTAGAGATATCTCAGAGTTACAGACAGAAGAACAGGAAGCTCGTTTTTAGTCTTTCTTTCTACTTCTACTCTTATCACCAGGAACAAGATGTCAACAACTCATACTCACAAATAACCATCCGTCAAATCTACACTGACTTTTTTTTAGTAATTCAGATACAGATTAAATCCCTGCAGCTGGTATTTTTACCCCTCTCTGTCCACTTTTTCAGCTTTTTCTATATATGTTATATTTTAGGCTCAAACCCCGTCGATGCACAAAGCTGAGCACAACAGGAAGTGATATATATAAAACCAGTGGACAAAGCAACAGCAGGAAGTAACGGCCAAAACTAAACAACACAAATTAATTTTATAAACATTTAGAGATTGTGTGAAGCGACACTTTTGTTAAATGGAAGTGTTTCGTGAAGAGCAAGATTACAAACACTTCAGAGTCACTGGAGAAAAGAGTGTTGATGTGAGAGAGACTTCATAGCATCTAAACCAGTAAACCAGTAAAACCAGTAAACCCAGTGCTGGATATGTCAGTGGTCAGTAATCATGTTCATTTATAAAGTAATCAGTCAGTAAATTCAGTCAATCAAACCATTAAAGTCAACAAACCAGTCAAACCACCAGTCTGTAAACCAGTCATAAAGGCAGTATATCAGTTAGTAAGCAGTCATTACAAAGTCACTGAACCAGTAAGCCAGTGAGGAACCAGTCAGTCAGAGAACAAGAAAACCAGTCAGTTATAAAGCAGTCAGACTCACAACCCAGTTAGTCAGCCAGTAAACCAGTCAGACCATCAACATGTGAGTAAACCAGTAAACAAGATACACCAGCAGTCTTTAAAAGTGGATCAGTTGGTAAACCAGTCAGTCAGTAAACCAGTCAAACGTCCAATCTCTTTACCAGTTAGTCAAACCATCAGGATGTAAACCAGTCAGTTAGTCATTTAACCAGTTAAACCATTTGTCTTTAAAAGTCAGTCAGTCAGTAAACCAGTCAAACCCCTTGTTTAAACCAGTCAGGTAGCCAACCAGTAAACCAGTAAACCAGTCAGTCCATCACTCATTAAATCAGTGAAACCCTCAGCCTATGAGTTAACCAGTAAACCAGTTAAACCATCTGTCTTTAAAAGGTAGTCAGTTCGTAAACCAGTCAAACCCCTCGTTTAAACCAGTCAGGTAACCAACCAGTAAACCAGTAAACCAGTCAGTCCATCACTTATTAAACAATCTGTCTTTAAAAAGTCGTTGGTAAACCAGTTGCCCAGTTACATATTAAACCAGTCAGACCCTCAGTCAGTAAACCAGTTAAACCATCAGTCAGTAAACCAGTTAAACCATCAGTTAGTAAACCAGTCAAACCCCCAGCGTGTGAACCAGTCAGGTAGTCCGTAAACCAGTTAAACCATCAGTCAGTAAACCAGTTAAACCAGCAGCCTGTAAGTTAATCAGTAAACCAGTTAAAGTCTTTAAAAGGCAGTCAGTTAGTAAACCAGTCAAACCCCCAGCGGGTAAACCAGTCAAACCAGTTAAACCATCGGTCAGTAAACCAGTAAACCAGTCAAACCCAGCCTGTGAACCAGTCAGGTAGTCAGTAAACCAGTTAAACCATCAGTCAGTAAACCAGTTAAACCATCAGTCAGTAAACCAGTAAACCAGTTAAACCATCAGTCAGTAAACCAGTTAAACCATCAGTCAGTAAACCAGTTAAACCATCAGTCAGTAAACCAGTAAACCATCAGTCAGTAAACCAGTTAAACCATCAGTCAGTAAACCAGTAAACCATCAGTCAGTAAACCAGTTAAACCATCAGTCAGTAAACCAGTTAAACCATCAGTCAGTAAACCAGTAAACCAGTCATCATAAAATAGGCCACTGTAAATCCATAATTCATTCTGTGGGTAACCGTAGTTACTGACAGCTGATCCACTCTTCATTCAGGGCCAGATGCTGTGTGTGTGTGTGTGTGTGTGTGTGTGTGTGTGTGTGTGTGTGTGTACAGTGTGTAACCTGGCTATGTACTTTCCCCCCTCCCCCCCTCCCTCCCTCCCCTCCCCCACTTCTTCCAGTCTGTCCGGCTGCCCCATCGCCGCCGCAGAGAAGATGGCGAAGGTCCACGAGAAGAGCCACACGATCGAATCCCCCGGCACTAAGACCAATCAGACGTCAGATCGGGTTCTCAGGTAACGCCCCCCCCCCCCCTCTGAGCGGCCGTCAATTAAATAACATCGACATCCAACTTATACATCTGCAACGTTGATTAATACATCACCATGATAAAAAAAAAGCAGAAATTAACTTAATTATATCTTTAACCCTCCTGTTGTCCTCGAGTCAAGGAAGGAAGGGAGAAAGAAGGAAGGAAGGAAAGGGGGAAGGAAGGGAGGAAGGAAAGGAGGAAGGAAGGGAGGAAGAAGGAAGGAAATGAGGGAACAAGGAAAGGAGGAAGGAGGAAAGAAGGAAATGAAGGAGGAAGAAGGAAGGAAAGGAGGAAGGAAGGGAGGGTGAAGGCAGGAAAGAAGGAAAGGAGGAAAGAAGGAAAGGAGGAAGAAGGAAGTAAAGGAGGAAAAGAAGGAAAGGAAGGAAGGAACGAAATGAGTAAGGAGGAAAAGAAGGAAAGGAAAGAAGCAAGGAAGGGAGGATGAAGGCAGGAAAGAAGGAAAGGAGGAAGAAGGAAGTAAAGGAGGAAAAGAAAGAAAGGAAGGAAGGAAGGAAATGAGTAAGGAGGAAAAGAAGGAAAGGAAAGAAGCAAGGAAGGGAGGAAAGAAATAAAGGAAGGACGGAGGAAAGAAGGAAGGAAGGAAAGGAGGAAGGAAGGGAGGATGAAGGAAGGAAAGAAGGAAAGGAAGGAAGGAAGGAAGAAGGAAGGACAGAGGAAAGAAGGAAGAAGAAAGGAAGGAAGGAAATGAGTAAAGAGGAAAAGAGGAAGGAAGGAAGGAACTGTATTTGCCTTAAATCAGGGATGCCGAATGGTGCAGTAAAATCCCCCCCCCCCCCCCACCCCAGATACACAAACCCAGTCAACCTTTTGCCTCTGGTTACCTTTCAGGCCGATGTGTTTCGTGAAGCAGCTTGAGATCCCTCAGTGCGGCTACAAGAACAACGTTCCCACCAGCACGCCGCGGTCCAACCTGGCCAAGGAGCTGGAGAAATACTCCAAGACCAGCTACGACTACAGCGGCTACGACGGCCAGCACGCCGGCTACGCTAAGAGAGGCCTGACCAACAAGACCCACCACGGACGGGACACCTCCCCCAAGGGATACGACGGTAAGGAAAACAAACGCACTCATCACTCCTTCCTTCCTTCCTTTCCATCTTTCCTTCTTTCCTCTGTCCTTCCTTCCTTCTTTCCTTCCTTCCTTCTTTCCTCTGTCCTTCCTTTTTCCTCCCTCCTTCCTTCCTTCTTTCCTCCGTCCTACCTTCATTTCCTTCCTTCATTCCTTCCTTCCTTCTTTCCTCTGTCCGTCCTTTTTCCTTCCTTCCTTCCTCCCTCATTTCCTTCCTTCTTCCTCCCTCCCTCCTACTGTACCTTCCTTCCTTCTTTCCTCCGTCCCTCCTTCCTTTCTTCTTCCTTCCTTCCTTCCTTTCCATCCTTCTTCCTTCCACCCTTCCTTCCTCCCTCTCTCCCTCCTTCCTTGTTTCCTCCCTCCCTCCCTCCTACCTTCCTTCCTTCTTTCCTCCGTCCTACCTTCATTTCCTTCCTTCCTTCCTTCCTCCCTCCCTCCTTCCTTCCTTGTTTCCTTCATTTCCTTCCTCCCTTCCTTCCTTCTTTCCTCTATCCGTCCTTCATTTCCTTCTTCCCTTCCTTCCTTCTTTCCTCTGTCCTTCCTCCCTCATTTCCTTCCTTCTTCTTTTCCTTCCTTCCTTCTTCCTCCCTTCCATCTTTCCTCCCTCCTGTCCTTCTTTCCTCCTTTCCTTCCTTCTTCCTCCCTTCCTTACTCCTTTCCATCTTTCCTTCTTCCTTTCTTCCTCCTTTCCTTCCTTCCGTCTTCCTTCCCAACTCCTTTCCTTCTTTCCTCCTTTTCTTCCTTCAGCTTCCCTTCCTTCCTCCTTTCCTTCATTCCTTCTTCCTTCCTCCCTCCTTTCCTTCCTTTCTTCTTTTCCCTTCCTTCTTTGACTCGAGGACAAGGCAACACAAGGCAAAATAAAAAGATAAAAACAGGAGGATAAAAATGTTGCATTTAAGTCACGTTAGAGAAAGCGGCTCTGATCTAATCAAGAGCTATAACGATTAGTCAGCAACAGAAAATTAATCTGCATATATTTTTATAATCGATTCATCATTACAGTCACTTCCTTTGATTCCAGTTTCTGAAATGTGAATATTTCTCTCGTTTCTATGATAAAAAACTGACATTTGAGCATCTTAAGCTTTTTCGCCCTTTTCTGACATTTTAAAGACAAAAAAACTAATCAAATAAATGAGAAATGAATCAACAGATTAAACAATAGTGAGAATGATCATTAGTAGAAGCCCTGCTGTAATCAATACTTTTATAATAACAATGAATCAATTCTTTTTTAGCTTCCTTTAGCTCAGAGGAGTCAAACTCATTTTCATTCAAGGGCCACATACAGACCAATTTAATCTCATGTGGGCCGGATCATTAAAAAGATGGAGGGAAGGAAGGAAGGAAGGAATGAAGGAGGGAGATATGGAGGGAGGGAGGAAAGAAGGAAGGATGGAAGGAAGAAAGGGAGGAAGGACAGATGGAAGAAAAGTGGGCCAGATCATTAAAAAGATGGAGGGAAGGAAGGAAGGAAGGACGGAAGGGAGGGAGGAAGGAAGAAAGGAAGAAAGGAAGGGAAGAAGGAAGGAAGGACGGAAGAAAGGAAGGGAGGAAGGACGGAAGGAAGGACGGACAGAAGAAAGGGAGGAAGGACAGATGGAAGAAAAGTGGGCCAGATCATTAAAAAGATGGAGTGAAGGAAGGAAGCAAGGAAGGAAGGAAGCAAGGAAGGAAGGAAGGAAGGGAGGAAGGAAGAAAGGAAGGAATGAAGGACAGAAGGAAGAAAGGGAGGAAGGAAGGACGGAATGGAGGAAGGAAGGGAAGAAGGAAGGAAGGACGGAAGGGAGGGAGGAAGGATGAAAGGAAGGATGAAAGGAAGGAAGGAAGGACGGAAGAAAGGAAGGGAGGAAGGAAGAAAGGACGGAAGAAAGGAAGGAAGGAAGGGAGGGAGGGAGAGAGGGGGGAACGAAGGAAGGAAGGAAGGACGGAAGGAAGAAAGGAAGGAAGGAAGGAAGGACGGACGGACGGACGGACGGACGGACGGACGGACGGGAGGGAGGGAGGGACGAAGGGAGGGAGGAAGGAAGGAAGGATGGACGGAAGGGAGGAAGGAAGAAAAGTGGGCCAGATCATTAAAAAGATGGAGGGAAGGAAGAAAGGAAGGAAGGACAGAAGGGAGGGAGGAAGGAAGAAAGGAAGGGAGGAAGGAAGAAAGGAAGAAAGGAGTCAAAAGAGATAGGGTCAATTTGACGAGTTACTGAATAAAAGCAGCTTTAAACTTTATGAATGAACGTCTTCATACCTACAGGAACAGATTGTTTATGTCACTATTATTTCTATTTCCCTCTTTTTTTTTTTTTGGCCTCCTGGGGGAAAGAAATATGTCACAGCAGGTAGCAGAAACACAAAGATGCTGCCTTCTGGTACAATAGTGGAATTTTAACAAGTGAGAGGAAGTGTAAAAAAAAAAAAAGAGAAGAAGAAGAAGAAGCAGACATGTCATCATTTATCGGAAGACAAAAAAGTGTTACGCTCAGTCTTTAACCCATTTCTTTTATTTCTTCTTTTTTTTAAAAAAAATCTCCACCTGTGGCAAAGAAGGAGGAAAAGAAGGAAAGGAAAGAAGCAAGGAATGGAGGAAGGAAATGAAGGAAGGGTGGAGGAAAGAAGGAAGGAAGGTTGGAGAGAGGAAACAAGGAAGGAGGGAGAGAGGAAGGTAGAAGTAAGGACAGACGAAAGAAGGAAGGAAGGTTGGAGGGAGGAAGAAGGAAGGAGGGAGGGAGGAAGGTAGAAGGCAGAGGAAAGAAGGAAAAGACGGAAGGAAGGAAGAAGAAAGGAAAGGAGGGAGGAAGGAGGAAAAGAAGGAAAGGAAAGAAGCAAGGAAGGAGGGAAGGAGGAAGGTAGAAGGAAGGACAGAGGAAGGAAGGGAGGAAGAAGGAAGGAAAGGAGGGAGGAAGGAAGAAGAAAAGAAGGAGGAAGGAAGGAGGAAAAGAAAGAAAGGAAAGAAGCAAGGAAGGTAGGAGGGAGGGAGGAAACAAGGAAGGAGGGAGGGAGGAAGGAAGAAAAGAAGGAAAGGAAAGAAGCAAGGAAGGTAGGAGTGAGGGAGGAAGGTAGAAGGAAGGACAGAGGAAAGAAGGAAAGGAAGGAAGGGAGGAAGAAGGAAGGAAGGAAGGAAGGAAGGAAGGGAGGAAGAAGGAAGGAAAGGAGGGAGGAAGGAAGAAGAAAAGAAGGAGGAAGGAATGAGGAAAAGAAGGAAAGGAAAGAAGCAAGGAAGGTAGGAGGGAGGGAGGAAACAAGGAAGGAAGGAGGGAGGGAGGAAGGAAGGGAGGAAGCAAGGAAAGAAGGAAGGATGTAGGAAACCCATTAACCCATTTCTTTTTTTTCTCTTCTTTTTAAAAAAATCTCCACCTGTGGCAAAGAAGCAAGGAAGGGAGGAAGGAAGGAAGGTTGGAGGGAGGAAACAAGGAAGGAGGGAGGGAGGAAGGTAGAAGGAAGGACAAAAAATAATAATAAAATAAATAGATTTTTTCTTTTTTCACATAAAAAGGAAGAAAAACCTGCAAAATGATCCCAGTTTGAGGGGGTTGCTATTCCTTTTTCTTATTCTGGGGAGAACATTTTGTACTTGCAGGGATAAAAGCAATGATAACACACACACACACACACACACACACACACACACAGACACACACACACACACACACACACACACACACACACACACACACACACACACACACACACATGCTCAGCTCTCAGTGTATTCTCTTTGTCACATCGCCGGTGTTGTCTGCCTCTCCTCCACATGGCTGGAGAGTGAAAGCAGAGCAGAGTTATGGAAATGCCAAGCTAAGAGCACGGAGGATGGAGAGAGGGAGGGAGGGAGGGAGGGAGGGAGGGAGGGAGAGAGGGAGGGAGGGAGAGAGAGAGAGGGAGGGAGGGAGGGAGGAGGTGCAGATGGAGGAATGGTGAAACAGGGAGAGAGAGATAATGGAGGCGAGCCCTGTTCCTTTGGCTGGGAGCCATTAGTGAGACGCAGGCAGGAGAGAGGTTTTTTAGACGAGGTGTCTGCTCTCGCTCCTCTCCGTCACGACTCTCTCTCTCTCTCTCTCTCTTTCTCTCTCTCTCCCTTTCTCTGTGTCTCTCCATCTCTCTCTCTCTCTCTCTCCCTCTCTCTCTCTGTCTCTCTCCCTCTCTCTCCCTCCATCTCTCTCTCTCCCTCTTTCTCTCTCTTGCTTTCTCTTCCTCTCTCTCTCTCTCTCTCTCTCTCTCTCTCTCTCTCTCTCTCTGTCTCTCTCTCTCTCCCTCTCTCTCTCCCTCTCTCCCTCTCTCCCTCTCTCTCTCTCTCTCTCTCTGTCTCTCTTTCTCTCTCTATCTATCTCTCTCTCTTTCTCTCTCTCTCTCTCTCCCTCTCTCTCCCTCTCTCTCTGTCTTTCTCTCTGTCTCTTTCTCTCTCTCCGTCTCTCTCTCTCTCTCTGTCTCTCTATCTCTCTCTCCCTCTCCGTCTCTCTCTCTGTCTCTTTCTCTCTCTCTCTCTCTCTCCTTCTCTCTCTCTATCTCTCTCTCTCTCCCTCTCTCTCTCTCTCTCTACCATTCTTCCCTCCATCTGC
>NC_070594.1:5920926-5985385 GCF_027409825.1 Scomber japonicus | reverse complement strand
AAAAGGAAGGAAGGACGGAGGACAGACAGAAGGAAGGACAGACAGAAGGAAGGGAGGAAGGAAGGACAGACGGAAGGAAGGAAGGAAGGAACAGTCAAAACAGACGGGGTCAATTTGACCCGGGAGGACGACAGGAAGGTTAACAGCCCCTGCTGACAATAACAGAAACAGACTTGATCCTTTAACTCTGACGTATTCACGGCTGTGACTCACACACAGATCTGCTGTCAACACGTTTCCTTTTTATCCAACACAACGTGATTTAAACGAGCACATGATGTCATCAGAGCGCTGTGATTGGTCGATCGTAACGTTGATCCAGGAACAAAACCAAATGTGTCTAAATGACGTCATACGTGTGGAGACAACACAATACGTGTCTTGGCTCAATGTGCAACACGGGACATTTATGTGTATGTGTGTGAGTCATTTTTAGTCAAATGAGAAAAATAAAATAAATAAGTCATCATTTATTAATATGGGAGAATGACGTCTGCTGCAGATATGAGCCTAAATAGATTTATAAATAAACAAGATATATAAGCAAGAAGGGAGTAAGGAAGGTAGGAAGGAAGGAAAGAATGAGGGAGGGAGGAAGGAAGGACAGAAGGAAGAAGGAAGGAAGGGAGGGAGGAGGGAAAGAAGGAAGGGAGGAAGAGAGAGGAAGGAAAGAAAGAGAGAAGGGAGGAAGGAAAGAGGGAATGAAAGAAGGAGGAAGGAAAGGAAGGAAAGGAAGGAAGGAAGGACAGAAGGAAGGAAGAAAGGGGGATGGAGGAAGGAAAGAAGGAAGGGAGGAAGAGAGAGGACGGAAAGAAAGAGAGAAGGGAGGAAGGACAGATGGAATGAAAGAAGGAGGAAGGAAAGGAAGGAAGGAAGGACAGAAGGAAGGAAGAAAGGGGGATGGAGGAAGGAAAGAAGGAAGGGAGGAAGAGAGAGGATGGAAAGAAAGAGAGAAGGGAGGAAGGACAGATGGAAGGAAAGAGGGAAGGAAAGAAGGAGGGAGAAAAGAAGGAAAGGAGTAAGGAGGGAGGGAGGACGGAAAGAAAGAGAGAAGGGAGGAAGGACAAATGGAAGGTAAGGAGGGAGAAAAGAAGGAAGGGAGGGAGGAAGGACGGAAGGAAGGAAGGAAGGAAGGAAGGGAGGGAGGAGGGAAAGAAGGAAGGGAGGAAGAGAGAAGAAGGAAAGAAAGAGAGAAGGAGGGAGGAAGGACAGACAGACGGAAGGAAGGAAAGGAGGAAAGAAGGAAAGGAAGGGAGGAGGGAGGGAAGGACAGAGGAAGGAAGGAAGGGAGGAAGAGAGAGGAAGGAAAGAAAGCGAGAAGGAGGGAGGGAGGAAGGAAGGAAGGAAGGAAGGAAGGAAAGGAGGGAGGAAGGAAGGAAAGACGGAAGGGAGGAAGAGAGAGGAAGGACAGACGGAAGGAAGGAAGGAAGGGAGGAAAGAAGGAAAGGAAGGGAGGAGGGAGGGAAGGGCAGAGGAAGGAAGGAAGGAGGGAAGGACAGAAAGAAGGACAGAAGGAAGGAGTCAAATGAGAATAATAAAATAAATAAGTCATAATTTATTAATATGGGAGAATGACGTCTGCAAACCTAAATAGATTTATAAGTAAACAAGATATATATATATAAGCATTTGTTTCTACTAAATTGGCCCCTGCTTTATGGTTTATAAACTATATGTTAGATCATTTACATTTATATTAACATGAAATTAAAGCACCAGCAATTATGTGAGTTTACAGTTTCATATTTAATAATCAACCAGAGCGCTGTATATATTTTTTTACAGTTACTAGAAATAGTTTGGATGTTACAATAAAACAGATTAACTGCAGAAATATAAAGATTTTTTTTTTTTACAGTTTACAGCGACACTTTAAGGAGATTTTTACTCCTCTTAAGTATAATTTTAAACTTTTTTCTTTTCTTTTCTCTTCTTTAAATTCCTACAACTTTAATAATAAATAGTTGAATGGACCCTGATCTTATTAGGACTAACATCCTCATTAGCTGATCTTTTCTGTTCAGCATCTATCGAGTCCCAAAAACCTGTGTGTTAACCCTCCTGTTGTCCTCAGGTCAAGGAAAGAGGAAGGAGGGAGGGAGGAAGGAAAGGAGGGAGGAAGGAAAGGAGTAAGGATAAAAAGAGGAAGGAATTTAGGAGAGAAGGAAGGGAGGAAGGAAAGGAGTGAGGGAGGAAGGAAGGAAAGGAGTAAGGATGAAAAGAGGAAGGAATTTAGGAGAGAAGGAAGGAAAGGAGTAAGGACAGAGGGAGGAAGAAAGGAAAGGAGTAAGGACGGAGGAAGGAAGGAAGGAAAGGAGTAAGGACGGGAGGGAGGAAGGAAGGAAAGAAGGAACAGTCAAAAGACATGGGGTCAATTTATCATACACAGTTATCATGCCTTTGTTTGGTGAAGGTGTACAAACACACACACACACACACACACACACACTTTAAATTCCCTTTCATGTGTGTTAAGTGATGCAAAAATTATGCGCAGCAGCAAGCAACAGAACGCCTTCGCAATAAAAGTCCACACAACTTTCCCGCTCGGCGCCGGGGGACGAGCCGCTTTAAAGTACTTAAAACATCATCTGTGCACACGCCAGGTTTTTAACATCTCTCAATTTCATGCTTCAAATTATCCGTAGTGTGCACGATGAGGAGGACAGGACACCTAAATGTACCTTAAATGAAAAGGTTGAAGCTTAATGGTAACAGTGAGAGCAGGAGAACGTTTAAATGCTTTCATGAACATGTTATATTAATACTCCTGTTGTCCTCGAGTCAAGGAAGGAAGGAAGGGAGGAAGGATGGAGGGAGGAGGGATGGAGGGAGGTAGGAAGGAAGGAAGGAAGGGAAGAAGATGGAAGGAGGGAGGGAGGGAAGGAAGGAAGGAAGTAAAGAAGTAAGGAAGGACAGATGGTAGGAAGGAAGGAAGGAAGGAAGGAAGGACAGATGGAGGGAAAGAAGGAAGGAAGGAAGGAAGGAGGGAGGGAGGAAGGAAGGACAAATGGAGGGAAGGAAGGGAGGGAGGGAGGAAGGAAGTAAGGAAGGAAGGACAGAGGAAAGAAGGGAGGGAGGAAGGTAGGGGGAGGAAAGAAAGAGAGAAGGAGGGAGGGAGGAAGATGGATGGAAAGATGGAAGGAAGGACAGATGGTAGGAAGACAGAAGGCAGGAAGGAAGGAAGGAGGGAGGGAGGAAGGAAGGCAGGAAGGAAGGACAGATGGTAGGAAGGAAGGAAGGAAGGACAGATGGGATGAAGGAAGGAAGGAAGGAAGGACAGATGGGATGAAGGAAGGAAGGACAGATGGATGGGTGGGGGGCTCAAATAGAAAAATAAGCAGATGATTGAGTAGTTATTAATCAGCGCTGTCAATCAAATCTGATCTCATCTACTTCCCATGCTGTCCTGATGATGCCGATTTGAACGATACTCATAATAATTAATACCTGAGGATGTTGTTTTTCTGAACATTAACTTTCATTATTGCTCATTAAGTCATGAATATTTAATTTTATAGACAACGGCGTAAAACGTTGAGAGCCAGTTTGTTTTAAGAGCAAAAAGAAACTCAATGAAAAAAAGGTTTTAATTCAGTAATCATTTTTTTGACTCCTCAATTCCACTTTAACCCTCCTGTTGTCCTCGAGTCAAGGAAGGAAAGGAGGGAGGAAGGAAGGAAGGAAGGAAGGAAGGAAGGAAAGGAGGGAGGAAAGAATGAAAGTAAGGGAGGAGGGAGGAAGGAGGAAGGAAGGAAGGAAAGGAGGGAGGAAAGAAGGGAGGAAGGAAGGTAAGAGGGAGGAGGAAAGAAGGAAAGAAAGGGAGGAAGGAGGAAGGAAGGAAGGTAGTAGGGTAGGGAGGGAGGAAGGAAGGAAGGTAAGAAGGAGGAAGGACGAAGGAAGGGAGAAGGAAAGAAGGAAAGAAAGGGAGGAGGGAGGAAGGACGGAGGAAAGAAGGTAGGAAGGAAGGTAGTAGGGTAGGGAGGGAGGAAGGAAGGAAGGACGGAGGAAAGAAGGGAGAAAGGAAGTTAAGGAGGGAGGAAAGGAAGGGAGCAGGGAAGATGAAGAAGGACGGAGGAAGGAAGGAGGGTAGGGAGGAAGGAAAGGAAAGGAAAAAAGGAAGGAAGGACGGAGGAAAGAAGGGAGGAAGGAAGGTAGGAAGAGAGAGGACGGAAAGAAAGAGAGAAGGAGGGAGGGAGGAAGGACAGAAGGAAGGGAAGACGGGAGGAAAGAAGGAACAGTCAAAACAGACGGGGTCAATTTGACCCGGGAGGACGACAGGAAGGTTAAGAAATAACTATTTTTAGATGATAGATTCAAACCAGCTGCAGCAGTTTCTCCAGCAGGCTGATTGCGCCCCCGTGTGGACACAAGCAGCACTGCACCCTCTCTCTCTCTCTCCCTCTCTCTCTCTCTCTCTCTCTCTCTCTCTCTCTCTCTCTCTCTCTCTCTGTGTGTGTGTGAATGCTTCAGGAGCTCCGGCACGACGCATTAAAACGTTGAATTACATCCTTAATACATAAGTAAAACATGATAGATCATCTCGCACACTTTTTAAATCCTCACAGATCTGATATCACACAGAGCAACCCATGCAGCAAATTACTACACTCGCCCCGCGCTGGATTCAGAGCGCTGGAGTGAAAGGTTTTAATCAGGGGAGGAATTGCGTTTGTTAATGAAGCACGACATTGCAGAGGAGAGGAGAGGAAGGCCTCAGCTCGGAGCTCGGAGCTCGGCACTGGGAGCTCGGCACTCGCTCTCTGGAGCTGATGGGTTTTTGTTTTTTTTGTACTCCAGACAGTCCTGAACGATTTCTGCTCCCCAGTCTGAGGAGGTGTGATGTGTGGACTGCAGAGCAGACTGCAGAGCCTCACAGCCACAAAGGCTTTTTGTTCACAGAGTCCAACTGGTGCAGAAAAAGAGTTTGAACTGGAGCCCTGAAGCTTTATTCTGTGTGAAGATAATCCAACAATATACAGCAGAGAGCCGCTGGAAGCAGGAGGAAGTAGATGATCTCACCTTCACCTGATTTATTGATGCTATAAGAGGAAGATTCATATTGGAAATCATGAATTTAGCTGCAGATTGGAGAAGTGAAGGTTGGGAATGTTGTAGGGCTGGGCGATATGGATGAAATCAAATATCACGATTAGGGCTGTCAAACGATGAATTTTTTAAATCGAGATTAATCGTAGAATTTCCATAGTTAATCGCGATTAATCACGTTTTCAATTGCATGTTTAAAATCCTGTTATTTTACATTTCAAGGCAGTTTTAAGCCCATAATGTAAAGCAGGTAGGCTTACTGCAGGAGGCCACTTCAAAGCATAGCGCTACAGCTAGAGGAGCCGTCTACGGGTGAGTAGAAGGGACAAAAAGGCTTGCAACATTAAAATGCGATTAAAAAAAATTAACACGTTATGGATTTCATCAATCTAATCGCGATTAACGCCTTAACACTGACAGACCTAATCACAATATATTTGACCAAATACCTCAATATCGATATCGCCACGATATTGACTGTTGGTGCCTTCACAAAATATTTACACAATGAGATCTTTGTCGATATCATGACAAAGTGAGTAAAAGGCAAAAAATAGTACAGCTAGAACAATCTGGTAAGTTCAAAAAATGACATAATTTTACTGTAATGCCGCCTTTAAAGCCAAGAAAAGACTTCTGCCATATTACGTTATTACAATATGCCAAATTAGACAGTCAGTTACACCTACTGACGGGAGCCCTGACCTGGCTGCCCGGATTAGAAACTATTAGCTTCCGAGCAGCAGTCCACAAACCAATGGGTGACGTCACAGATGTTACGTCCATTTCTTCTATACAGTCTATGGGTTTCAACCATAAAATATGATACGGTTTTATTCCTGGTCCAGTTTTGTCTGGGGATCGGCTGTTGATTCTAATTTCTAATTTTTTTACACTGTAATGTGCTTTTGTTACCACTAGGTGGCACAAAAAGTCATGTACGAACAAGGACAACAGGTCTAAGTTCAGCAGAATCCGAAGTATAAGGTCCAATAAACCCGAAATCGCAGGAGGATAAGATAAGATATTCCTTTATTTGTCCCACGATGGGGAAATTAACAGCGTTAAAGGAGCAAAATTGATTAAAAAAATAAAAAGAGCATCAATAAAATTTATATTTATTCCTGGTCCAGTTTTGTCTGGGGATCGGCTGTTGATTCTTGTTTTTAACCCTGATTTTTACACTGTAATGTACTTTTGTTACCACTAGGTGGCACAAAAAGTCGTGTACGGACGAGGACAACAGGTCTAAGTTCAGCAGAATTAAGTATAATTTAAGATATTCCTTTAGTAGTCCCACGATGGGGAAATTAACAGCGTTCAAGGAGCAAAATTGATTAAAAAAATAGAAAACAGCATCAATAAAAATAATAAGATAATAACAGTAAATAAGTAAAAACACAAGCAAAATAAATAATATTAGTAAAAAAAGTATAATAAAGAGTAATATTGGTGTTGTCTGAATGATAATATACTTGAGTCACAGAGTAAATGCTGCATACTCGAGTCTATTAACATGAATCTGACAATGAATTTAATGGTTTCTTCATCTTCTATAATTTAATTTCTTCTAATATAATAATAAAAATACTACTCCCCCTCCTCTACTTACTAAGAATTATCATCATTATTATTATTAGTAGTAGTTTTGTTCTGTTTTGGGTATGTATTAATTTTCCTTTGTTTTCTACTTGACACTTAAGTTAAGGACTGTTTCTGTTCTCTTCAATAAATGTTAATAATAAAATAATTAAATGAATAAATATTGAGAAGAGCTGCAGACGTCTCCTCAGCTCTATTTTAACGAGCCGTCGACTCTTCACAAAGTTCTGCTGTAAAGTTTTAATCACGTCGATCGTCAGAAAAGCTGCTAAAATACATTTTGTTGCAGCGTTTAAGCTTCCTGTCGTACTCCCGGGTCAAATTGACCCCGTCTGTTTTGACTGTTCCTTCTTTCCTTCCTTCCTTCTTTCTGTCTGTCCTTCCTTCCTTCTTTCCTTCCCTCCTTCATTCCTTTTCTTCCTCCCTTATTTCTTTCCTTCCTCCTTTCTTTCCTCCCTCCCTCCTTCTCTCTTTCTTTCCTCCCCCTACCTTCCTCCATTCCTTCTTTCCTGTCCTTCCTTCATCCCTTACTCTTTTCCTTTCTCCCTCCCTCCTACCTTCCTTCCTTCTTTCTTTCCTCAGTCTTTCCTCCCTTCCTTCCTTCCTCCCCTCCTCCCCTTCCTTCCTTCCTTCCTCCCTCCTTCCTTTCTTCACTCCTCCCTACTTCCTTCCTCCCTCCTTCCTTCCTTCCTTCACTCCTCCCTACTTCCTTCCTCCCTCCTTCCTTCCTTCTTTCTTTCCTTCCTCCCTTCCCTCCTTCCTTCCTTTCTTCCTCCCTCCTTCCTTCCTTCCTTCCTCCCTCCTTCCTTCCTTTCCTTCCTCCCCTCTCTTCTTTCCTTCCTTCCTCCCTTCCTTCCTTTCTTCCTGTGTAAATTTAAACTCACATTCAATCTTGCATCTCAAATAAACGTGTAATAACTCGTCAGGATGGATATCTTCTGATATTTTCTGATATTTTCTTTGCACACGTGGATGAATCTGAGTTATCGTCTGTGTGTCTCAAATGGGAATCTGGTGTTGGTCTTGTAGTGACAGGTTGTAGTCTGCTTATTTCTCGTCCCTGCACCAGAGCGACGAGATGGACCCGTTCCAGGAGCTGCTGGACGAGCAGCGCTACCCGGCCGAGGTGACCATGCCCAGCCCCAAACACCACAAATACCCGCCCTGCAAGGAGAGCAAGAAGGAGCTCATCACGTAAGAACCTGATTAACACGACGCAGTCTGCCGAGCATCCAGGTCGTTAAAGTGCTTCATAAAAGCCAGCTGGAGTTTAATTCACTTCCATATAAACCTGCACTGCAGCGGCCATTAAGCTTCCTGTCGTCCTCCCCCGGGTCAAATTGACCCCGTCTGTTTTGACTGTTCCTTCTTTCCTTTCTCTCCCTCCTATCTTCCCTCCTTCCTTCCTTCATTCCTTCTCTTTCCTTTCCTTTCCTTCATTCCTTCTGTCCTTCCTTCCTTCATTCCTTCCTTCTGTCCTTCCTCCCTCTATCCTTCCTTCCTCCATTCCTTCCGTCCTTCCTTCCTTCCTTCTCTCTTTCTTCCTCCCTCCCTTCCGTCTTTCCGTCTTTCCTTCCTCCATCCCCCTTTCTTCCCTCCTTCTGTCCTTCCTCCCTCTATCCTTCCTTCGTTCCTTCCTTCCTTCCTCCCCATTACCTCCCTTCTTTCATCTGTCTTTCTTTCCTTTCCTTCCTTCCTTCCTTCCTTCCTTCCTTCCTTTCTCCTTCCTTCCTTCTCTCTTTCTTTCCTCCCTATTACCTTCCTTCTTTCATCTGTCCTTCTTTCCTTCCTTCCTCCCTTCTCTTCCTTTCTCTCCCTCCTATCTTCCCTCCTTCCTTCTTTCCTTTCCTTCCTTCCTTCTTTCCTTTCCTTCCTCCCTCCCTCCCTCTCCCTCCCTCCCTCCCTCCCTCCTTTCCTTCCTCCCTTCCTTCCTTGACTCAAGGACAACAGGAGGGTTAAGCCATATATAAATACATAAATACATAAAATACAAAGCTGTTTTTTTTGTGTGTGAATGCCGACTATGAGACTCATCGTTGTGTCTGTTTTACCTGCTTCAGGTTGTCGAGCTGCCAGCTGGCCGACAAGAACATGCGTGGGATGATGACGGCCAACTCGCAAGAACTCAAGTGAGTCTACAAACGTTTGTGAAAATAACACAACAGGAATTATTTGGCAAACAACAACAACAAAAATAGAATAAAGAAATTGTAGATTCCTCGAAGTAGCTTGATACAACACAACTGGTGATCTCCAATGAATTAAGAATAATAGATAAATCATTTAAAATAAAGATGTGAGCTCATTAACGTCCCAATTCAAGATCTCAGAGACTTAAAAGTTGATGCAGAGAGATAATCCATCATGATGTTTCGTCTCTGTAACTTAATGTGTTGACACAGTTATGAGGTTTTGAACTCCACTTGTTTAAAATGTAATAATTGACTGTTTGTTCCTCAGGTGTCCGACTCCCGGCTGTGACGGATCAGGACACATCACAGGAAACTACGCCTCCCACAGGAGGTACGCTAACTGCACCTCAGACCTAAAGCCATGGTTCGACGTAATTTCGACCTAGTGTCATATGCACCATTACGCCTCAGCCCTTTTTTCATTTGGTCGCAAATTAGTGGAGTTAGAGCCATCAGCTGAATGTCTTAGTACAGGCGCTAACGGGACCACCAGTGTATCTGGTAAATTACCCCACTAATAATGCCTGGATTGTTATCAAACTTCTACAGTAGTACAAATAGGGTCTTTACCAGGCGGGGAGTTCTGGTCCTCTGAAATGAGGCCAACGTGGAAGTAACTTAGAGCTGCATATCAAAAGGCCACCAGGGGGCGACCGTCTCTATACAAGTCAATGGAGAATTCACCAACTTCTCACTTGATTTCTAACCTCAGTAAACGTTTTCAAAATGTGTTTATGGTCTCAATCGCTAGTTTAAAGCCTTCTTCAATGCAGTATGATGTTCATTTGGGACATTTTGGCCTCCCTGATTTTATATGTGAGGATAAAGCAGGGTATGCATTAGGGCGTGGCTACGTCCTGATTGACAGGTTGATTGCCCAATGTCCTCAAGATCCAGCCCTCGCAACCATAGCAACCTCCCCGCTCCACCCATGGCTCCGCCTCATGCCCATATAAGTAGAATCCGTGTTTTTATTTTTCCCAGCATGCACCTGAAATTTTCAAGGTGGCGTTGCCCACATCCGAAACTATTGGCTTCCGAGCAGCAGTCCACAAACCAATGGGTGACGTCACGGATGTTACGTCCATTTCTTTTATTCAGTCTATGGTAAAGACCTTATTAGTACTACTGTAGAAGTTTGATAACAATCCAGGCATTATTAGTGGGGACAACGGGACCACCAGTGTATCTGGTGGTCCCGTTCGCGCCTGTACTAAGACATTCAGCTGATGGCTCTAACTCCACTATTTTAGGACCAAATGAAGAAAAAGGGCTGAGGTGGTGTTTAGATAGACCTCATGGTGCATATGACGCTAGGTCGAAATTACGCCGAACACTCAGTATTTAACAACATATTTTCTTTATAACATGTATTTTTCTTTGTCCTGTAGTCTGTCCGGTTGTCCACGAGCCAAGAAGAGCGGCATCAAAATCCTCCACAGCAAAGAAGACAAAGACGACCAGGAGCCAATCAAGTACGTTTATGTAGACAGAAGGTGGGAGGGAGGGAAGAATCGAAGGAAGGAAGGAAGGAGGGAAGAAACGAAGGAAAGAAGGAAAGAAGGAAGGAAGGAAGGGAGGGTCACACAAACTCAGGATGGACTAGAAATAAAAAAGTTTATTGAACTAGTTTTTTATTATTCAAATCAGGTATTGTTATATCTTTATAACGTGTATAAGGAACTCATATCTGCCACATTACAGTGTCCCTCTGACACATTCATTCATCTCCTCTCTCTTAAAATGCTGCTGGTGTTCGCTGACCTTTCTAACTTTAGGGGAGGAATATTTTAGAGGATGAATGTGTGGTCATCCCCCCTTCACCTCCCACTCCCAGCAGGCCTGGTGCAGTAAAGGTTAGCACTAGTGAGCGTTTGACATTTTCCCTAAAGCAGAGCCGTGATGTTAAGCTGATACGACCTTGTGAATAATCTAAAGTTCGGGCTGCAGCCAGCTGTTGCCGTCACCTCTGGTTCATCCGACATCATCATTAACAGTAGAGTCATAATTAAGTTTAACCCGAGCTCGGCTGGGAACGCTAGACTCATATTAATCAGCGTGAATGCACCTGATTTGACTGATATTAGCCGATTGATTAGGTATTATCATCACACATCTGTCACATATACTAAACCTACTTGTAGGTTCAGGAGGCTGTTATCAGACGTCTACTGTCATGTTTCTGTCTCTGAAATCCAAAAGAAATAGTTGACATTCCTTTAATCTCAGTTGAAAATTCAATATCATAAAGTTTTGGTATTAAAAGTCATTTTCTAGTGAGAATTGTGCAAAGTATTTTCATAATCTTTGCTCAGTGAATGTGTGTGCTATTGTTGCTATGGTGGTTGCTATGGAAACCTTGTAGTTTATACGTTTGAATCAGGTTTTAATTTTTACATCATTTTCTAGTGAGAATTGTGCAAATTATTTTTTATATTTGCTCAGTGAATGTATGTGAGGTCTAGTTTGTCAGGTATTATTTAGGTCTTTCTATTGTTGCTATGGTGGTTGCTATGGAAGCTTCTATCGTTGAAACCTCGTAGCTTATATATTTGAATCAGGTTTTGCGTTGTTAAGTTAGTTGAGTTGTTATTTGTGTTATTTTATGTAACTGTGGGATGATGTTCTTTTAATAAAAACACATTATAGAGATCTGCAGGGATGAATTTAATTTGAAATCCAGAATTTTAAGCTTTGTGATTGGCTGATTTCTTAAAGTAATGTATTTTGGGAAGTGTAGTTAAGTTAGACGGTTTCATGTTCACAGTCCTCTTGACTTTTTCAGTGATCCAAAATTATCTCAACACAGTTTATTACATTCTTTGGGGAGCTGAACAAACATGTGGAAGACATGAAAAAGCTAAAAAGACTGTAAATGTGTCAGATATCACTTGATATGACTAACTCAGACTGCTGAAGCTCAATAGAAGCTGATCCTCTACTTTCTCCTCAATCACTTTATATTGGAAGCACATTAGAAGGCTTTAATAGTCAGTATGAACAGGAGGAATCATTACAGAGAGGAAAACCTGACTGCTGGTTTGAGACATACCTTAAAAATCGTGAACTTGTCCTTTACCAGTAAAAGCAGACTAAGTGAAATCTTTACGTCTGTTCGTCCTCTCAGGTGTCCGGTCCCCGGCTGTGACGGACAGGGTCATGTGACGGGGAAGTACGCCTCCCATCGCAGCGCGTCAGGCTGCCCCCTGGCGGCCAAGAGGCAGAAGGACAGCTATGTCAACGGCTCGCAGTTTGTGTGGAAATCTGGGAAGACGGACGGCATGACCTGTCCGACTCCGGGCTGCGACGGATCGGGACACGTCAGCGGGAGCTTCCTCACCCACCGGAGGTACGCTCTCCTTTTCAGCACACAAGAGTTTACAGAGCTTCTTTTTTCAGCTACACACAGTTTGATTTAAGGAATAAAAAGGCTGTTTATGATAATCCGTCACAGTCAGCCTTCTGTGTGTGTTTTATTTCAGTCTCTCCGGTTGTCCTCGAGCCACCTCGGCCATGAAGAAGGCCCGGATGAGCGGCGTGGAGATGCTGACAATCAAGCAAAGAGCGAGCAAAGGTCAGAGAAAAAGAAACTTAACGCTCCTGTTGTCCTCGAGTCAAGGAAGGAAGTTAGGAAGGGAGGAAGAAGGAAGGGAGAAGGAAGGAAAGGAGGAGGGAAGGTAGGAGGGAGGGAAGGAAGGAAGGAAAGGAGGGTGGGAGGAAGGAAGGGAGGAAGGAAGGTGGGAGGGAGGGGAGGAAAGTAGGAGGGAGGAAAGGAAGGAAGGGAGGAAAGAAGGTAGGAGGGAGGGAAGGAAGGAGAGAAAGGAGGGAAGGAAAGGAGGGAGGGAGGAAGGAAGGTAGGAGGGAAGGAAGGAAGGAAGGAATAGGAGGAAGGGAGGAAGGAAGGTAGGAGGGAGAGAGGAAAGAGGGAAGGAGGGAGGAAGGAGGAAGGGAGGGAGGAAAGGAAGCAAGGAAGGAAGGAAGGAAGGAAGGAACAGTCAAAACAGACAGGGTCAATTTGACCCGGGAGGACGACAGGAAGGTTGACTATTGTGTTTTCCAAATATAATCAGTTTTACATATTTAAAATAATGATTACATTAAATGTTGAACTGAATTTATTTGTGCAAGAAAATAAAAAGTTTTGTTCAACATGTTTTTTTTGGTTTCAGGCATCGAAAACGATGAAGAAATCAAACAGCTGGATGAAGAAATCAAAGATCTGAACGAGTCCAACACCCAAGTGGAGTCAGACATGATTAAACTGAGGACACAAGTGAGACGGCTTCTGAGTGTTTACTGTGTGATACTGGTGTGGAAAAACTTATAAATATAAATATAAGACTCCTGTAACAAACAAAAGATATCATTAATTAACAGACTAAGTGTTTAAAGCAGGCGGGGAGTTCTGGTCCTCTGAAATGAGGCCAACGTGGAAGTAACTTAGAGCTGCATTCTATCAAAAGGCCACCAGGGGGCGACCGTCTCTATACAAGTCAATGGAGAATTCACCAACTTCTCACTTGATTTCTAACCTCAGTAAACGTTTTCAAAATGTGTTTATGGTCTCAATCGCTAGTTTAAAGCCTTCTTCAATGCAGTATGATGTTCATTTGGGACATTTTGGCCTCCCTGATTTTATATGTGACGATAAAGCAGGGTATGCATTAGGGCGTGGCTACGTCCTGATTGACAGGTTGATTGACCAATGTCCTCAAGATCCAGCCCTCGCAACCATAGCAACCTCCCCGCTCCGCCCATGGCCATATAAGTAGAATCCGTGTTTTTATTTTTCCCAGCATGCACCTGAAATTTTCAAGATGGCGCTGCCTAGATTCGAAACTATTGGCTTCCGAGCAGCAGTCCACAAACCAATGGGGGACGTCACGGATGTTACGTCCATTTCTTTTATACAGTGTGTGGTTTATTTACAGGAGATTATAACAAAATGATTAATATTTGCCATTTGTGTTTTCCTGTTAGATCACCACCATGGAGACCAACCTGAAGTCCATCGAGGAGGAGAACAAGGTGATCGAGCAGCAGAACGACTCGCTGCTGCACGAGCTGGCCAACCTCAGCCAGTCGCTCATCAACAGCTTAGCGAACATCCAGCTTCCTCACATGGTAAGAACCGAGTCACAGAACTAAAACCCCAGAGGTCGATGGTTTGTTAAGTATACAGCAGAAATATGACGAGCTTGTATCTGGTATCTTTACGTTGCATTTACAGGAGCTCTGTTGTGTTTTATATCAATATGAAAAGAAGCAGACACATTATAAACAAACATTATGACCGTTATTAATCTTTAGTTTTATTTTGGTAGAAAGATGCAGATCAGTCCTTTAATATCTTCCTTCCCCTCATGTTTATATCTTAAAACATGAGAATACTATCTGATTTTCTTTTGCATTTAAATAAAAGAAAGCATGATTTTTTTGACTAAATAATGGATTAAATGATTTGTTCTGCTTTATTTCCATTTTAATCTTACTTACCGATTTATTTTAGGGGGTTTGATTTGTGTCTGTTTCATATTTAACGTGCTAAATTTGTTTCCTGCTTTATTTAAAATCTCTTTGAACTGATCTGAGAGCAGCTCACTGAGGAGGTGTTAAAGTCGTCTTCAGCCTTTTCTCTGTAGCGACACTCTCAGATTTTTCCTCATCTGCTTCTTTCTGTTCGCCACCTTTTTATTTCCCAGCAGTCCATGCTGTGCTTCTTCTTCTTCTTCTTCTTCTTCCTTCTTCTTCTTCCTCTCCTTCTTCTTCTTCTGTGCTTTACAAACACCTCACATTTAAAGAGTTTCACATTTTAAAAAAGTTTCACATTTAAATAAAAACGGCCTGGTTGTTTTTTTGTTGTGTTTTTGTTGTTGTTTTCAGTTTGAGTGAAGTGCTTGTGGCCGTTTTGACGTCATTGTCTCGGTGTAGAAAGAAGACTGGGGCTAATTGGATAATATCTATCTGAGCTGTATGAACCCGAGTTGCTTGATAACTGGACTCTGCTTCCTGTCCTGTTTTCCATTGGGGACAAACTGCAAGAGTAATGTCCCTGTTAATGACAAATTTGATATTCCCTCTTTGAGTCAAGCTTAAAAATCCAGCTTCCTGTCACTCCTTTTGATATTTTTCTAGTTTGTTTTCAGATTATCAATCAGTTTTTCTCAGAGTGAGTGAGAATTAAAGCTCTGTTCACACTGCAGGACTTTATTATCACACCAAAATAATATCAGTTTTTTTGTGTGAAATTGTGCATATTTATTGATTTATTGTAGGATTTAAAAGATAATTACTGTTTTTTACAACCTGGACCTTATTTCTAGCATAAAATACGATCATTTACTCACCCAGACAACTTTGGTGTCATTTGGAGTCGTTCGGGCGAAATTAGCTCCAGTGTGGCTCTGCGTATATCCGTATAATGCAAGTACACGGGGCACCGAAGCACAGCCTCTACATAACGCATTATCTGCTGCTAAACTAGTTCATTTCACCAATATTTAGTTATGATACGTTAGTGGTATTCCCCTCCGAGCCCGTGGTGGCATGTTATCAACATCCGGGGTCTGTAGGTTGGACCTACTAACCCCTCATAGATAACCTATGAACTAGTTTCTTGGCAGATAATGCGTAATATAGAGGCTGCTCTTCGGTGCCCCGTGTACTCGCATTATACGGATATACGCAGCGCAACACTGGAGCTAATTTCGTCCGAACGACTCCAAATGACACCAAAGTTGTCTGGGTGAGTAAATGATCGTATGTTCTGCTAGAAATAAGGTCCAGGTTGTAAAAAACGGTAATTATCCTTTAAGCTACATTGCTACATATATGACAGTTTGAGGCGTCACATCGTCTGTTTATTCTTCCCATTGTCTCTTTATTTCAAGTTGATAGTGATTAACACCGAGGAATCTGAGTTTGGGTTTTGTTGTGTAAAAAAAGGAAAGACTGTGACCTGCAGTGTGAACTGAGCCGGAGGGGAAATGGCTTTCTTTAAGGCGGACGTTGTGTGTTTTTCTTCTCGGTGGATCTTAGCCTTGTGACGGCCGCCGTGTGTCTAGCGGGCTAATAGACTTCTCTGTACACCCTCTCCTGTAGAGACCGCTGCCACAGAAAGAGGCTCCAGTAAAGCATAACTGCTGTTTACAGATGCCTCCCAGAGTAAGAGATCCATTTATCCTTTATCCAATTATCCTTCTCTTCTGCACTGTCATCCTCCCCTCCTTTAACTCCTTTAGTCCACTGTAGCATCTGCACATCACGACTCTTCATTTATACAGCAGCGAACGAGAGAAGCTATAACTACAAGTCATTTTAATAGTGACATTAACTGTGAAACTAACCTACCAGTGGACAGAAACTATCTGATGTGGTTTTGCATTTTTCTGTTACAAAAACCAAATAACAAAAACCATAAAATCCTGTTTGAGAAGCAGTAATGAAATGCTGAAACCATTATTAGTTGGAAACACATTTACATTATACATTAACTACAATAATTTAATGTTAGACTTGGACCTTTTGAAACAAATGAGATTTACAGGATGAATTTCAGATCTATAAACCAGGAGGCGGAGCTGCTCTGGAATCAGAAATAATCTGATTAGTTCGGAGAAAGTTAGGAAACATGCAAACCTTAGTGGCAAAGAAATTTATATTTCAAAAAGATTACAATACTCATGATGAAATTAGGAGAATGTATAAACAAACAAACAAACAAGCAAACAAAACCTGTCAAAATATATTAACGCTGCATATTTTGTGCAATTAACTTTAATGTAATATGATGGACAGAAAAGTAAAATAATCCAAATTCTGATAAAAATGTATATTAATACAGGCAAAATATAATTTCATTATATGGAGGAAAGCAGAGAGAAAAATAATGCAAAATAAGAGAAAAAGTTTCAAGATCAGAAATTTCCTGTCTGAAACTGATTGTTCTGATTGGAGATAATATCTGTGTTTTTATGTCCAATGGCAAGATTTATGAGATTCTTGCTTCCCTTAGTATTTATAGTTTATTAATGAAAGATTTAAAGTACATAAAAAGACTCAAATTTATAGAAACACACTTTCACCTTCATATACTCAGCCACAGAGATATGAACCTAAACGTTTAATCAAAGACTCTCCTAAAAACTAAAGACAAGATAAACAGGTTTGGTTAAGTTTAGGCAAAGATCATAATTACAGTTAATCAGTCAGTAACCATTGCCACTGAATGGCTGCCATTGGATATAAACGCCGTCATGCAGTATGAGTGTAAATCCTAGGAATACTGGGCTGAAAAAGCAAATGTAGCCTAAAAAGAAAGAGGCCTAAAACGGAGCCTTGAGGTACACCAGAAGTAAAAAAATCAACCTGAACAACTTTAATCCTGTAAAACACTCAATCTGGTGTTCATCGTCCACTGAGGTTTAATTATTCCTGAAGCCAAAGCTGCTCTGTCTCTGATATTTATATTACATCAACAACCAAACCTCCCAGTCGACTTTGCCAAGTTTGAGCTACCAGTTGCGTTTCTTTCATCCGCCCATTAACCTCCCATCAGTTTTTAACATCCTGATTTTGTCTCCATATGCTAAACATTAACCTTCCATCTACCCATCAGCTAACCATCCCTCTCCTGGTTTTTTGCATGGTTTGGAGTTGCATTGCGTAGAAGTTCACAGGCTGAGGTATAAGATATTGAACGTGATATTAAAATATATTTAAAAAAAGGAGTATTTTTGTGTACCGAGCCATGTTTTCCCAATGGTGTTATACCCTTCCTCCCATGTTTCCCAAACCTTTCCCACAATGTCTCTCATGGCGCTTTTCCACTACACAGTTCCAGCACGACTCAACTCGGCTCGACTCGGTTTTTTTTTTGCGTTTCCACCATAGACTGTATAAAAGAAATGGACGTAACATCCGTGACGTCACCCATTGGTTTGTGGACTGCTGCCTGAGAGCGGGGAGGTTGCTATGGTTGCGAGGGCTGGATCTCGAGGACATTGGTCAATCAACCTGTCAATCAGGACGTAGTAACGCCCTAATGCATACCCTGCTTTATCGTCAAATATAAAATCAGGGAGGCCAAAATGTCCCAAATGAACATCATACTGCATTGAAGAAGGCTTTAAACTAGTGATTGAGACCATAAACACATTTTGAAAACGTTTACCGAGGTTAGAAATCAAGTGAGAAGTTGGTGAATTCTCCATTGACTTGTATAGAGACGGTCGCCCCCTGGTGGCCTTTTGATAGAATGCAGCTCTAAGTTACTTCCACGTTGGCTTCATTTCAGAGGACCAGAACTCCCCACCTGGTTTCCACTAGGGATAGTACCTGGTACCTGCTACTTTTTTAGTACCTGCTCTGCTGAGGTTCCAAGTGAGCCGAGCCGATACTAAATGTGACGTCAACAGACTGCCGGCCGCTGATTGGTCAGAAGAGTTGTCGCTGGAAGAGTCATGAGCCGTCCCACACAAGAATCAAACCCGGCATTTTTAAATACCGGCAACAGCATTACAGCCATACGGCTCAGTTTTGTTGCTTTGTGTGTGACAGAAAGCAACATACAGCAAGTACACCATCACCTCCATGTCCTCCATTGTTTATGTGTTTGTGTCACGTATAAAATGAAGTCACGGCAGTTTCGCAGAGCCATGCTATGATGAACCCGCCCACGTTGAGTAGGTACCTTTTGTAATAGAAAAGATCCTGGAACCGAGTCGAGTCGAGCCAAGTAGTGCTGGAACTGTGTTGTGGAAAAGCGCCATCAGCTCATAAACCGACTGTCCATCCAAACATTTAACGTACCTGATTGTTTGTTTTCTTCATGGGTTTCTTTCCCCCATCACAGGAGCCAATGAATGAACAGAACTTTGACACATATGTGAGTACGTTGACAGACATGTACACCCACCAGGACCAGTACCAGAGCCCGGAGAACAAGGCGCTGCTGGAGAACATCAAACAGGCTGTTCAGGGCATCCAGGTCTAGCACTGACCGAGGCCTAAACAACAAATGCAAAGCAAAAACAACAACAACAGAGGAAAAAAAAGTCAAAAAAGAAGGGGGGATGGGTTGTTTTTTGCTGCTGTAATCTACCATACTTCTTTTATTTCTTCTGCTGTTATGCTCTCAAATCCATGGGTATCTTTTTTTTTAAATTATTTTAATTGTCGTTGCCTTGCTTTGAAAAACAAATTACCAACGTTTTAAACGAACATTCACGTTTTGTACATTTTCATATGACCTAATATAATGTGATGTACTGTTTATAGCTGCTAATGTATGCACATTCTAGTGTATATGTATGTATTTATTTATTTATTTATTGTAAGCTTGAATCATTTCTTTATTTTAATGCGATTTACATACATCGAATATAACTGGGCGTCACGGGTTTAACAGGGAGCAGAGCGGCGGCGTTGGGGGATCGTGAAGAGCAATCATTTTGGCAAGGCTTTTCTGGAGGGTGTTAAATGGATGTAAATTCATTGGTTTTTTGTAAGTGGACTGTGTGGACACTAATATTATTGTAAATCTTTAGCTTAAAATTATGAGAAGAACCAATGCTACAAACAAGAAGATCTCAAACATCATGACACGGAAACTTACTGGTGCAAATCCCACATCATCCCCTATACGGAGTTGTTTCGTTTTAAAAACTGTCCTGTTCTGTCGCTTTTCTTTGTTCTTGTGAAGAGCAAAGCGGGAAAAGACCACAATGGCTACAGAAAAATGTAGGAGACAATCTGCCATTTGAATTAATTTTAATCATCAACCTTGAGTAGCTAATAGGACAATGTGTCAGCAATATTGGTATGATATAATATTAAACCGTTTGTTTGGATATGGGATGCAATCTATATTAAAAAAAAAAAAGTTTGGGTATATGCAATTTCTTATGAATAAAACTAGCAAAGAGCTGATAGATCTTTTTACTAAATGTATTGCGTTTTGTATAAACCTTTTACTACAATCATGTTTTAAGGAATCTGACGCGGGTGAAAGGACTTTGGTTCTGTCATGTTCGACTTTGCACAGGGACACCTTTGTTTCCATGTTTTGATGTTTTTATTATCGACTAAGAGGCGCTTGGCAGGCGAAAAGATTTGTAGATATGATTTTTCTTTCTAAAGGCTGACGGCTCCGCTGGACTTACAGGGTCAAACGTCCCCATCTGTCATTGTATATTGCACTCGTTCTGTAGAAAAAAAAAACGTCTTTCCAATCATGCATTTTAATTGTCTGAGCCACAATGGGACATGATGCCAGATGACATGATGACCAAGCAGCTTTTATTTTTTAATTATTATCTTTGATTGTTATTGAAAAGATGAATGAAAACTAGAGCCAGCAGTCGTAAAGCGATGTCTGTGCACTGAATTTTACCGACTGAGTATTTGATCTGAATCAGCCTTACGATGACATTCAGTCTGAAAATCACAGTACTGGTGGAGTATGTTTTTTCTGAACACCGTCGATCATGCATGCACTTTATTGGAGTATGTCAAAGTATTATCACGTGGTAAATGAAGCAAAAACTGTACAGCGAGTTTGTGGAAACTGTGACTTGGAAAAGACTTTGTGCTGGTGATTCCTGTTTGAAAGCAACCTGGAGCAAAACTCACTGAGTTGATGTGTTATTTAAAGGAAAACTCCCCCCAATGGTCCCATCACATCGTCAACCTCTTCCACTCCACCGTTAATTCTCTTTCAAAAGACACACGAAAAAACTAAATGCTTGCATAGACTGGCTTTTGTCTGAAACTGAACTTTTTAGGGTTTCATCTGAGACATCAAAAGTACAAATTCTCTTTTTTTCACCACCTAAAAATAATGCAAATGAAAAATGTTAAACCAGAATCCATTGTTCTGTTGGTTAATATGAAATGTTGTTGAAAAGTGGAATGTTTAATTTAGATCCAAGCTTTTACCAAAAATGAGAGTTACCAGTAATAATTATTACCATTATTGATTCATCTAACAGTTATTTTTCTCAATTAATCATTTATAAAAATATTATAGAATAAATTTACCAATCTAAAGTGATGCCTTCAGATGTTTTGCTATATATTCAGTTTTCTATCATGTATGACAAAGAAAAGCATTAATCTCCATGGCAACAAACGCCTAGGATCATGGTTATTGTATGATTTTAGAGCCAAACTTATGGAAAAAACCTGATAAAACATGCACTTAGAGTATCGTTAAACTGTTCAAGAGCCTCTGTGATTCAAAGTTGAGGAACATTGAGGATATGACTAGGAGAAAAAAATGGGGATTGGGTCTTCTCTTGGTAGAGAGAGTTCAAGAGCTAAAAATCATCTGTCTGGTGAAGTGTCAGACCTCAACCTGTTCCTTCAATTTCTAAATCAGGTTTTGATTTCCTACATTTCTCAGAAAGCATTTCAGCACCCTCCAAAATAAAGTGACCAGAATACTGTTACCTCTGTGAAATAATACATGTGACGAGGTTACAAATCCTGCTTATTGGCCGAATAGTTGGTGAACAAAGTGGTGCATGTGTTTTGGCTTAACATCTACCTAAAACTCAAACTTCTGCCCGTGTTCAAGAAGAGTGTCTCAGTTTCTTTGAATAATTCACAAATATACTGCGAACAAATGGAAGTTACTTACCAGCGAAAACTGTCCAGACTATCCAGAGACGATAGAAAAAAGGTGTTACTGTTCATTTTTAATGTAGTTTTTCAGTTCTGTGAGCACCACAAACTAAATTACATTTTCCTACATTGTAGTGGAGTGGAGTTCTCAAAACTTGGGCATATTAAACCAAAACTACTTGCATGATTAGATACTACTAGGTATGAGTGTAAAATATCAACATACCCTTTAAAAAGATAACCAGTATGTCAAGTAGGTATATTTTTTGGGATATATGGATAAAATTATGTATAATACGTCTATAACATTTACTAAGAAGTTATGAAGGATCAGTGCATTCATCTTATAGTTCTAATAAAACAAGCATATCACATAAATATATGGGTAATACGAGACACTGAAGAACTATCTACAACCTAAACCAAATCATTACCATTTGATTGATGATTGTGAAGGACTGACACCAAAAACCTGCAGTTTGATCATTTCAAGACAAACTAAACATTTCTCTGCTATGAGTCCAGTCCTTTCCTTGCAGGAGGAAACTAATAACTGGGGGGAGTTTTCCTTTAAACATGTTTCTTCTTTGGACTTTTTACTGCAAAGCCTCATTCTCCGACATCTCTTCCCAAAGCTTTGTGTCTGCAGCTTCCTGCCAATAAACTACTGCATTAGATAGACTGACAGCTTGTACTTTTTTTATTTAGTCAGTTATTCTTACTGATACAAAGGGAATGGGAGTTAAAGCACAATTCTGCCACTTAAAGACAGTCAATAGACTAGATATTGTAATATCAGATGTAAAAGCTAAACTGTAACTATTTACATAGAGAATCTCAACACTAACATGTGACATGCTAGAATGCAAAATAAATCCATATGAATATTTGTGAAATCATTGATTAATGAAAATGTTAGTTTCTTTTGAGCAGTGCATTGATAAGGGTTTTTATACATTGTTCATTTTCTCTCCTTTAACCCTTTTTCTATGTTACTCGCAAACTTTCAACAACAGTTTTTCTTACCACATGGCATGGGTTTTTGTTGATATTTTTGCTGTATGTTTAAGGTCACGAGTTGCTACGTGATATTTTAATTTGACTTGTGAAGTTTGTACAATTTTTATCATGCTGGTGTTGGCATCTCTTGCTCTGAATAAATCTTGTGTTGCAACACTGATTACGACCCTTTATTGTTTTAAACTGAAAGCTAATCATCAGGAAGGTTAATAATGTACAGTGGAGAATATATTGTGCCAGTGTTTTACTCTTCCATGTGTAAGCTAGGAAATAAATATGCTTGACATACAAAAGGTAACCCTTTTTACAAGTCCAGGTGTGTTTGCAGATATTAAATGGTTAACTTTTAGAACATGGTAATTTGGTTTAGTTGGTTATTTTCTTTTACTGACAGAAAATAGCCTACCTGATTTTTCATGTTTTTCTCATTGTACCAAATTTCACCACCTTCTCTATAAAATGTCCTAAAATGAATTGCTAAATATCTTCCTATTACTCAAAACATTTCCAAGAAGTCAGGAGACCTTTTTCTACTTTATATATGTTAAGCAAGAACCATTTAATCTCATAATCTTGTTATGCAGGTCAAAATATACATTGAAAATCGGATTTTATGTTGTTTTTATGTTTAACTAGTTGAAGTAAATCAGTGTAGTATAAGTAAATCCGAGTAGTTACACTTACATTTATGAAATATGTACATTTATACATTTGGTTTTTATTTAAAAAAACAATAAATTTAGTTTTTGCCAGGTTTTTTGGTTGTCTATACTCTATGTACAACCTACTGTGAACTGTAGATGGCGCGATTTTGGCGCCAACGAACCTTGTTTGTTTTTTTTCTCCACACCCGCGTTCAGCGAAGACCCGCCCTCCTCTGCTTCTGATTGGTTAGTACGCCTTCCCTTCGTGCGGTTTGATTGGTTATCTGATTAATATAACATCAGACCCGCCAATCAGATGCATCGTGAAGGGGGGCGGGTCTTCGCAGAACAGTTTCCCTCCATTGTTGTAATTCCGGGTCAATAACACTCCTTTTCCGGTGTGAAAACAACGTGAAACGCGACATAAACAAACCGGAGAGTCGTGTCGTGTGTCGGTAATCGTTATCGCTGTCTCTAAACGGGATTGAAGCTGTTAAAATCGTGACGCTAAACCGGGGTTTGAATGCACCCTTAGCAACGTTCGGTTCCTAGTGACGGTTACCATGGTGAAGTGTGTCGTCTCCGGGTGTCCCAGCAGGTTACAGACCGCTGCTAACCGAGGGATCCTCAACAGACCAGCCAAGAGGTTCTTCAACTTCCCCAAAGATCCTGCCAGAGTCAAGGTACTGAAACATATCAACATAACATAAACTAATATACTGTTTTTATATATGTGTTTGTAAAATCAGAGGCTCCATCTTTACGCTGTTGCTACCCCATTTACTGTAGTGATGTGTGAGTCTGTGTCTGTATGTGAGTCTGTCTGTTATACTAAAACATTTTACTGTATATATTATGTTAATTTAACGTTGTTCTTATTATCATTTCGAACTTTTAGTAAGTAATAAGTAAGAAAACAAAACGAGTTTGTCTTAAATAAACAGTCAGGACCCCAAATGAACATTGACACCTGTTTTTCTTGCTGTAATCATTCCTAGAAGATCCCTTCATAATGAACTTATAATGTGATGGAGGACTAAATCCACAGTCCTCCTTGTGTGTAAAAAAAATGTATTTAAAAGTTGATGTGAAGCTAATATGAAGCTTCAGTCGTCGAAATTAGTCAAATCAAGTTTTCTATGTTTCAATGTTACAGTGATTTAGTACCAAAGTCTTTTTGTTACTATACTTCCACCACAGCTCAACAGGAAACACTAAGAGGGATGCTAAAAAGACAAATTAACGTGTCAGATATCACTTGATATGACTAATTTACTGTCTTTTTTCTGTTACTGGAACCAGTCAAACCAGTCAGTCAGATCAATAACTCAGTGTGAAAGATTGACAGCAGACCTCCAGTAACTCTGACATCTGTGTTCAGGTATGGCTCGCAGCTCTGAGGGAAACAGACAAGCAAGACTCGACCGACCAGCACCTCATCTGTGAGGACCACTTCCTGCCGGAGGACGTCACTCAACACGGGGTCAACAGCGACGCCATCCCCATCATGCCCCCCTACCTGGACGGTCCCATGGGCATGGGCGGCTCCTGGGGAGGCGAGTCGTCTGAGGGAGAAGATCAGTGGGCCACCGGTGGCTGCGACGATGAGGAGGAGGATGAAGGTGGAGATGATGCGCCTGTTTATATGGAGCCTCCTGCACCTGAACCAGAACCAGAACCAGAACCTCCAGCACCAGAACCACCGAAGCAGGTCAGTAAAGAGTCTGCTGTATATTTCAGGTGTCTGTAATATTTCTGTCCTGATTCAGCTCAGTCACTTCATATTGATCAGTTTATATAAGTATATACTATGAAACATAACTATTAATATTATACATTATATTCCTGCTTCTGCACTCAGTAGCAGTATGAATTTTAAATAATAAAGATACCTTCAGACTATACGACAACTGTCATTTAAGTTTATTGTATGTGACACATTATGGATGGATTCATTGCATACAGTAATGTCATTTCCAATAGTTGCTGTAGATCCCCCCCAAAAAAGAAGATAAATCAGTCTTGGCATTATCGATACACTTTTAAACTAATATTGTACTGAGTGCCTAAAATATTTTGTTTTAATTCAGAATTTCGTCTCTTAAATTTTGTCATATAATCAGACTCAACACTTTTTTTTAAAGGTACCCAGAGCAGTTTTAACTCTGTTTTCACTTTCTGATTTCAGCAGCCAGTTCGACTTCTGCAGAATCCTTCAGGGTCAAGGACGACGACTAGAAGGTAAAAACTCTCTCTGCCTCGTCTTATCATGTGACCAGCTTCATAGTTATGTTCAACTCCTGCAGTCACTTCTTTATACTTTAATAAGTTTGTTTTATTTATATATTTTCCTTCAGTAATTTTAGTATTTGGGAGCAGGCGTTATGTTGGGACACTGAAGAGATTTTCTTTTATTAAACATTTTGGTTTAAAAGATTTAACAAGATATTTTTTGTCTCTTTCTTTTCAGTGCCAGTATGCATCCGGTCCAGGCTAAGAGATTTTCCAGACAGGGTGTGTGTTGCTGCCATTTAACTGAATCATTTTTTAAGTTGATAAAATGGTTTGTATTAACCATAGATCTGATTTTAGAGTCCGTAATAACTTATTATGTATTAAAGTACTGAGACTGTTGGATCTTCGTTTTGGCAAATTGCAACTCCCTTAACATTGTACTCCTTAAAAAGAAAAAAATGGATGCAGTCAAACCATTTTAAAGGCTTAGACAGATGGAGTTGTTACCCTTGCTTGTGTTGTGTCACATTCAGACGTGTCTCTGGGGTTGCTGGCTCGGCGTTTCCTGGAGCTGTTACTGGCGTCTCCAGACGGCATGGTGGACCTCAGGCAGGCGGTCTCCAGCCTGCAGACCCGCAAGCGGCGAATCTATGACATCACCAACGTCCTCACGGGCATCAGTCTCATCGAGAAACAGTCGGCCTGCATGTTCAAGTGGATGTGAGTCAACGGATGTTATTATTATTATTATTCACTGTGCAGACAGATACAGAGGAGATGTATCATCCTGCATAAGACATAACTCAGTTGTGATGAGGTGGCCTGTGGTTGAAAGCCAAGAAAAAATCAAGTAACAGGACTTTGAGTTAAGATAATTTTTTAAAAACTGTTTCCAATGTCAAGACTGAACTTTAACTCTCCAGTAAAAAGTGTGTGTTGCATTAAAGCTGCTGTGTGACTGTCGTCTGTCCAGAGGAAAAAGTCCCATCTCCTGCTTCCTGTGGAATAACCCAGAGAGGTTACAGAAAGAGATGGAGAACCTGAAGCTGGTGGAGGACACACTGGACGGCCTCATCAAAAGCTGTGCTCAGCAACTGTTTGACATGACTGACAACACAGCAAACTCACCATATCCTTTCACATCAGCTGTAATACTACCTGTGATTTAAGGTCTTCTTGTCTTTAGTCAGACTGCAAGGCAAACCAAACATGACTGGTTGATGTATAATCATCTCTACTGGTGCACCAGTGCAGAGAGATAAATCTGGCAGTGATCGGCTTCATCAGTATTGAGTGTCTGATAAGAGCTTGAATGTAACAGATGTTAATTTATATGTAAAAGTTCAACACTGCAGCTTTAAATAAGAAAAAAAAAAAGAAAAGAAAAAACAGAATCTGCCAACAATAGTTTCAGTCCATTCATCACTGATTCTCTTGTGTGTTATATGACGCAGAGAACAGTGTGGCAGAAATAGTTAATCAGCCACCTGCCAGGAGGCTTAAAGTACATATTTAACAAACTGAATAAAACAGTAGATTTAAAATGTGGAGAAAAGAAGTGAGCAGGTTTTCTTTAACCTTTCCTTCACGTCGGCCTACGTGACCTACGAGGACGTCAGGCGGCTCAGTGCCTTCCAGGATCAGACGCTGTTCGTCGTCAAAGCACCGGAGGAGACTAAATTGGAGGTTCCACCACCGACAGAGGTAAACACGGAGGGGGAGAGGGAGAGGGAGAGAGAGAGGGAGAGAGAGGGAGAGGGAGGGAGAGAGAGAGAGAGAGGGAGGGAGAGAGGGAGAGACACAGAGAGAGAGAGCAAATACAGGCTTTAATACTTTAATGCTTTAATAAATTATCTCAGGTCATGTAGCTTTTATTGACTGAATTAAAGCAGAACATAATCAGACTGTGTGTGTGTGTGTGTGTGTGTGTGTGTGTGTGTGTGTGTGTGTGTGTGTGTGTGTGTGTGTGTGTGTGTGTGTGTGTATGTGTGTTGATGCAGGACTATATCCAGGTGCGTCTGAAGGGTGGGAAGGGTCCCATCAAGGTGCTGACGTGTGATATGGGGTCAGGAAGCATGGGGGCTGCAGAGAGGAGGGGCTGCTTCTTAACGCTGGAGGAAAGCCGGATAAAGACGTCGCTGCTGCACACAGGTAACAAATGATCCACACTGAGAGGCTGACTGCATTATTCAAACTGTCAGAACACATTACTCAAGATGAAAAGCTCTTCAAATGATCTTATATAACTTCATATATTATCTATATATGTGAGATTGTTATTACAGTTATATCCAGAAAGGTTCTTCTTTTATTGAGACAGTGCGAGAGTTGAGTTTGTGTAACAATGAGGAGGTTTTGCGATATAAGAAGATGCCATTTTTGTAAAAGTGGAAGAATTTTATTAAGTTTTTACCAAATATAAGATTACCTTCACTTTTATAACACTTGTTTTTGGAAAAATACTTTTTTAAAGATGCACACTGTCACATTTTTCACTTTTTCAAATCATCTAAATTTGTTGAGTAGAGTATCTTAATACATAAAAATATCATCTTGTATAAAATCATATTGTATAAAATGTGAATATGACCTGAAAACTCTCCTTATAACATAAAAAGGATCCCATAAAAATGATGTTCCTGTTAAAACTAAAACTAGAAAATAATGATGTAATTAATTATTATAATTATTTAATTTAACCCTCCTGTCGTCCTCGAGTCAAGGGAGAGAGGGAGGGAGGAAGGAAGGGAGGAAGGGAGGGAGGGAAGAAGGAAGGAAGGGAGGAAAGGTAGCAAGGAAGGAAGGGAGGGAGGAAGGGAAGAAGGAAGAAAAAGAGGAAGGAAGGAATGGAGCAAGAAGGGTGGAAAGGCAGGAAAGGAGGGAGGGATTAAGGAAGAAAGGAAAGGAGGGAGGAAGGGATGAAGGAACAAAAAGAGGAAGGAAGGAAGGAACAATCAAAACAAATGGGGTCAATTTGACCCAAGGAGGACAACAGGAGGGTTAAAGACATAAAATAAACATTTTGGTTATGTACTGAGTGAGACATTTTACAGTGTTTAATTAAATGTTATTCAATCTGCTCGACCACATACAAAGAAACCAGTATATATCTGTCTATCTGTGTATATATGTCTATGATCAGCTAAATCTGGATGATAACATTGTCCCTGTTTTAATTGTGTTATTTCATTATTTGGTTGTTGCAGAGTCCTCGAATCCACAGAGCACTATGCAGAGTTCATAACCACCGACTGTCCACCAGGGGGCGCCAGCTGACCTCAGGATTCAGACACAAGCCTGGAAAACTTACTGAGGTTCAAACTGATTGTTTCCACGTATCCAGAGGGGCCAAAAGTTGCACAAAGCTTCTGTAAAAATTACAGTTCAGACTGAAACGTTACAGATTTGAACAGACTGTGAGCTCACACCTGCTTCTACTTGTTAAAGATTTCAATAAACTTCAGCTGATGTCTGTTTAAATCAGCTGAAACGCACATCACCAAAACCCCAAACTGGTCACGGGGCAATATCACACAGTTTTAATTTGATGTGGAAATCATGGATCAGTTTTCATTATGCACCATTGAAAGTTTTTTAAATCATCATCATCATTATTATTATTATTATTATTATTATTATTATATTATTATTAAACTCCTCGTGGTGTCGGAGGAGTCGCATGTCTTCTGCTTAGCTCTCAGGAGGAACAAAAAAAAAAAAATCCTGTAAATGATGAAGGTGAGAAAGACGCTTTATTTTTGTACGAGAGATGACGGAGAGAGAGAAGAGGAGTGACTGAGCTCGTTAGTAGATGCAATACACAGCTGCACCTCTGCGCTGTAGAGAGAGGAGGTGCAGGGTTTCTACATTATATCATGTACCAACTTACATATGCATTACTTTTTTCTTGACTTTGTGTTTTTTTTTTTTTTTTGGATCTATGAATGTTTTGGTTTGAAATTTCTAATGAAAAAACAAAAACCTCGAAGATGCTGTAATCAATAAAAAAAAAAAAAAAGCTCATATGAAACTGGGGAATTAGTCTTTTTTTCCTTTTGTCAGCAGCAGTAGAAGCAGAAGCAGAAGCAGCCGAGTCGGTGGAAAGTATTTTTGGTGCAGTGAAGTAGTAAGACTGTCTCAGATCCAGATGTCCTCGTTTTGAACTGCTCAGAAACCGCTGAGCCAGACGCTGAATCTGGGCTGTGTAACTTTTTTTTTTTTTTTTTGGCCTTTGACCTTTTTGAGAAGTGGAAGTGGAAATGTGTCGGAGAAAAACATAAAGGAAGGAATAATCTATAGAAGAATAAGTGAGGTACCAGTTAGAGTCATTTAGAGGGAGAAACTGAATTGACTCAAATTACATTTTAACCCTCCTGTCGTCCTCCCGGGTCAAATTGACCCCATCTCTCTTTTGACTGTTCCTCTTTCCTTACTCCTTTCCTACCTCTATCCCTCCTTACTCCTTTCCTCCCTCCCTCCCTCCTCTCCTAAACTCCTTCCTTTTTTCATCCTTACTCCTTTCCTTCCTTCCTCCTTTCCTCCCTCACTCCTTTCGTTCCTTCCTTCCTTCCTTCTCTTCTAAATTCCTTCCTCTTCTCATCCTTACTCCTTTCCTTCCTTCCTTCTCTCCTAAATTCCTCCCTCCATCCCTCCTTACTCCTTTCCTTCCTTCCTCCTTTCCTCCCTCCTTACTCCTTTCGTTCCTTCCTTCCTTCCTTCTCTCCCAAATTCCTTCCTTCTCTCCTAAATCTCTTCCTCTTTTCATCCTTACTCCTTTCCTTCCTTCCTCCTGTCCTTCCTTCTGTCCTTCCTTCTGTCCTCCCTTGACCTGAGGAGGGTTAAACAACATCCTTGCTCCATTAAAGCAAATCATGTTGTTTAAAAATATCCTTTAGACCCATTAACATGTTTTATCCCACCTCAGAAGTCATTAAAACTGCTGCTGTGACTTTTATTCAGACATTAGACATTTAAAGCTGTTATCAGATTAATGTAAAGGGTTTAATATCTGAAAGGAGCTTCAATTAGAAATAAAAAAAATACTGCTGGAACACTGAATCAGAACATTTCTAGACCTCTTTGTCTAAATTTTGACTTTAAAATGAAAATAATTATATAACTATTAGAGTACTTGCTTTATTCTTTATTTTCCTTTCCTTCCAGATTGAATGGAATAATTGAGCAGATGAAACCCATCCAACAAAACCTTCATCCAGCTCGTGATTTATTAAAACAAACCACATGTTTGGCTTGATTTAATATTTTTCCTCCATAAGCTTGAGTGTTAGTGAATCCTTAAATCCTTAAATCTGCCAATTAGTGCCAGAAACAGAAATGATGATACCATATAAAGGGATAGTTGTCTGATCCGCTCCTTGCAGAACACCACCACCTAGTGGACAGACTGGGTAACTGCACCATCACTGAAACTCCTTTTGAGCAACGCATTTAAAATAGTCCAGTGCTGCTGGACTATTTAGGAAGGAAAGGAGGGAGGAAAGAAGAAAGGAGGGAGGAAAGAAGAAAGGGGGGAGGAAAGAAAGAAAGAGAGAGGGAAATAAGGAAGGGAAGGAAGGTAGGACGGAAGAAGGACAGAGGAAGAAAGGAAAGAAGGAAGGAGGGAGGGAGGCAGGAAGGATCTTCATTCTGTCCTTCCTTCCTTCCTTTTATCCTTTCTTTGTTCCTTCCTTCCTTCCATCTGTCCTTCCTCCTTTTCTTCCTTCCTTCTGTCCTTCCTCCCTTTCTTCCTTCCATCTGTCCTTCCTCCCTTTCTTCCTTCCATCTGTCCTTCCTCCCTTTCTTCCTTCCATCTGTCCTCCCTTTCTTCCTTCTGTCCTTCCTCCCTTTATTCCTTCTGTCCTTTCTTACATCTGTCCTTCCTCCTTTTCTTCCCTCCTTCTTTCCTTCCATCTGTCTTTCCTCCCTTTCTTCCTTCCTTCTTTCCTTCCATCTGTCTGTCTTTCCTTCCTTCCCTTCTTATTTCCTTCCTTTCTTCCTTCTTTCCCTCCATCTTTTTCCACATGAGATGAAAATGAGTTTGACACCTCTGCTCTGGTGCCATCGTCAGGTCCAACAGCAGATTAAGTTGATGTAAGTGGTAGACGTTACACCTGATTAGCATTTTAGTGTTGTCACTTGTTAGCATGTTAGCATGTGTCTAAATATAGCCTCATATAGAGCTGCTGATGTAGACTCTTAGTTTGCTTCTTTTATTCTGTCACCCATCTGGACATACAACCGTGCATACTCTGCAAATCTGTCTCGACTGTCCATCTCACGAGCAGAAATAAAAAAGAGACTATTATTTTCCTACTCTGCCACAGGCATAATGAATATGGAAGAGCGGGTAATAGAGGAAATGATACTTGATTGTCTCTCATTTTGCCTGTGGACATGAATATAACGGCTGTGAGTGCACACGCATGTCAGTGCTCGGATACTGTTTCCTATGAGTGTCACCACAACGTCCAAACCTCAAGCGTGAACCCTGCTGCCAAACTGTGGTCAAATCCTCCCAGAGTCTCTCATCTATCTATCAAACTGTCAGAACGACCCACAGAGCACGTTGATCTAGCTGACATTTTAGGTTTTGGAGATGATACTCTCATCCAGAGTGACTCATACTGACAGTGGCAGGAGCACAAGAACAAGCCTCAGTTGTCAGAACGCCAATGTTACAAGGAACTAACAGCAAAGAGGCCTCGGAGGGACTATTAGCTACGCAGGTGACACAACATGACTCAAACTACATAATGAATTAAATAGATTTTGTTCTCTTTTCCCATGTGTTGTCTATGGTTTTAACATTTCATAATGACTGATATATGAAACCCTCTGAGAAAACAGATGTTACTGCAATATAAGTATACAGTATTTAGAGCCATTCGTTAGCATTCGTTAGCATTGAGCTAAATGCCGTCAAAGCAACATGCCCACAAAATGTGTACATGGGACCATATAGTCTGTTTCCTAGGCTGTGTTTCCTTAAACAGACCTTACTAGTTATGTCATTTGCACCTCAAGTAAGGAAGGAAGGACAGGAGGGAGGAAGGAAGGAAAGGAGGGAGGAAGGAAAGGAGGAAGGAAGGAAAGGAGGGAAGGAAAGGAGGGAGGAAGGAAGGAAGGAAAGAAAGAGAGGAGGAGGGAAAGAAAGAGAGGAGGAGGGAAAGGAAGGAAAGGAGGGAGGAAAGAAAGAGGGAAGGAGGAAGGAAAGGAGGGAGGAAGGAAGGAAAGGAGGGAGGTAGGAAGCTGTTCTTGGTAACAAAGGACGAATGATGTCGTTACACCTATAAAGAGATTACAAGCTCATATTTAAGGATTTAGATCTGAGCCTTCTGTCTATATTGTTATCTCCTCTAGATTTATTAAGACTCATGTAAAAGATTTAATGCAACATAAAAAACAGGAACATTTTAGGAGACCGACTGTTTTTGTTGGAGGGCCAGAGTCAAGGAAGGAAGGGAGGGAGGAAAAAGGAGGGAAGGAAGGAAGAAGGAAGGAAAGGAGGGAGGGAGGAAGGACGGACAGGAGGGAGGAAGGAAGGAAGGACAGGAGGGAAGGAAGGGAAGGAAAGGAGGAAGGAAAGGAAGGAAGAAGGAGGGAAGAAGGAAGGAGGGAGGGAGGAAAGAAAGAAAGAGAAGGAAGGGAAGGAAAGGAGGGAGGAAAGAAAGAGGGAAGGAGGAAGGAAAGAAGGAAGAAAAGGGGGAGGAAAGAAAGAAGGAAGGAAAGGATGGAGGAAGGAAGGAGGGAGGGGGGAAGGAAGGAAAGGAGGAAGGAAAGAATGAGAGAAGGAGGGAAGGAAGGAAAGGAGGAAGGAAGGACGGAAGAAGGAAGGAAGGAAAGGAGGGAGGAAGGAAGGAAGAAGGAAAGAAGGAAGGAAGGAAAGGAGGGAGGAAGGAAAGGAAAGAAAGAGAAGGAGGGAAGGAAGGAAAGCAGGGGAGGAAAGGAAGGAAGGAAAGAAAGAGAAGGAAAGAAAGAGAGAAGGAGGGAAGGAAGGGAAAGAAGGAAGGAAGGAAAGGAGGGAAGGAATGAGGAAATGACCCGGGAGGGGATGACCCTGAGCCTTCTGTCTATATTGTTATCTCCTCTAGATTTATTAAGACTCATGTAAAAGATTTAATGCAACATAAAAAAAAACAGGAACATTTTAGGAGACCGACTGTTTTTGTTGGAGGGCCAGAGTCAAGGAAGGAAGGGAGGGAGGAAAAGGGAGGGAAGGGAGGAAGAAGGAAGGAAAGGAGGGAGGGAGGGAGGAAGGAAGGAAGGACAGGAGGGAAGAAGGAGGGATGAAGGAAGGAAAGGAGGAAGGAAGGAAAGGAGGGAGGGAGGAAGGAAGGACAGGAGGGAAGGAAGGGAAGGAAAGAAGGAAGAAAAGGAGGGAAGAAGGAAGGAAGGAGGGAGGAAGGAAGGAAAGGAGGGAAGGAAGGAAAGGAGGAAGGAAAGGAGGGAGGAAGGAAGAAAAGGAGGGAGGGAGGAAGGAAGGAGGGAGGAAAGAAAGAAAGAGAGAAGGAGGGAAGGAAGGGAAGTTAATAAGGAAGGAAAGGAGGGAGGAAGGAAGGAAGGAAAGGAGGGAGGGAAGAAAGAGGGAAGGAGGAAGGAAATAAGGAAGGAAAGGAGGGAGGAAGGAAGGAAAGGAGAGAGGGAGGAAGCTGTTCTTGGTAACAAAGGACGAATTCTGTCTATATTGTTATCTCCTCTAGATTTATTAAGACTCATGTAAAAGATTTAATGCAACATAAAAAACAGGAACATTTTAGGAGACCGACTGTTTTTGTTGGACGGCCAGATTTGGTCCCACAAGCCACTATTTGCCTACCGACCGCTGCTCCACACTGAGCATCTATGGTGTAAGACTTTGGGAACTTATAAATCATTGTCATTTTGCGTCATCACTGACAGCGGTAGAGTCAAACGGTAATTTTCTCATCTATAAAATGTGGGACATTGCGTTGTGGCGTCGTTGGCAGAGAGGAGTGTAGATGCCTATAACCCTATTGTGGCATTTTTGAGGGCACTATATAATGGATAAAGTTACACACTCGGAGTTTGGGCAGTCAAATAAAATAAGGGGGTAAATATAGTGCACTATATAAAAAAAAAAGTAAAGTAGGACTTATTTTTGAGATACGCTCCTATTTTAATTCTAGCACACTTACATATTTTAACCCTCCTGTTGTGTTCGAGTCAAGGAAGGGAGGAAGAAGGAAGGAAAGGAGGGAGGGAGGGAGGAGGGAAGGAAGAAAGGGAGATGGAGGAAGGAAGAAAGGAGGAAGAAAGGAAAGGAGGAAGGAAGGAAGGAAGAAGGGAGGAAGGAAGTAAGGAAAGGAGGAAAGAAGGGAAGTAAGGAAAGGAGGAAGGAAGGAAGAAAAGGAGGGAAAAAGGGAAGGAAGGAAAGGAGGAAAGAAGGAGGGAAGGAAAGGAGGGAAGGAAGGAAGGAAGAAAGGAAAGGAGGAAGGAAGGAAGGAGGGAAGGGAAGGAAGGAAGGAAGAAAGGAAAGGAGGAAGGAAGGAAGGAGGGAAGGGAAGGAAGGAAGGAAGGAAGGAAGAGTCAAAACAGATGGGTCAATTTGACCCGGGAGCACAACAGGAGGGTTAATTAGCAAAAACCAAAACACACATATCACCATACTTACAACACAGTTGGTTCTCTTGGTGTCGAAAAAGTTGACGTCAATGCTTTCTTTCTTTCTTTCTTTCTTTCTTTCTTTCTTTCTTTCCTTTTTTCTTCACCGTCTTTTCCAGTGATTCACTTTTAGCAACGTGCCAGCAAAGGCAGGGAAGGACATCGCTGCAAACATGGATATAAACCATGTAGTGCACTATATAAAAAAGTAGGACTTATTTTTGAGATACGCTCCTATTTTAATTCTAGCACACTTACATATTTTAACCCTCCTGTTGTGCTCCCGGGTCAAATTGACCCTATCTCTTTTGACTGTTCCTTCCTTCCTTCCTTCCTTCCTTCATTCCTTCCTCATTCCTTACTTCCTTCCTCTTTTCCTCCTTCCTTCCTTCCTTCCTTCCTTCGTTACTTCCTTCCTTCCTCATTTCCTTTTTTCTCACTTCCTTCCTTCCTTCCTCCCTCCCTCTTTTCCTCCCTTCCTTCCTTCATCATTTCCTTTTTTCTCACTTCCTTCCTTCCTTCCTCCCTCCCTCTTTTCCTCCCTTCCTTCCTTCATCATTTCCTTCTTTCCCTGCTTCCTTCGTTCCTTCCTCCCTCCCTCTTTTCCTCCCTTCCTTCCTTCCTTCTTTCCCCGCTTCCTTCGTTCCTTCCTCATTTCCTTCCTTCCTTCCTTCCTTCATTCCTTCCTCATTCCTTACTTCCTTCCTCTTTTCCTCCTTCCTTTCTTCCTTCCTTCCTTCGTTACTTCCTTCCTTCCTCATTTCCTTTTTTCTCACTTCCTTCCTTCCTCCCTCCCTCCCTCTTTTCCTCCCTTCCTTCCTTCATCATTTCCTTCTTTCCCTGCTTCCTTCCTTCGTTCCTTCCTCCCTCCCTCTTTTCCTCCCTTCCTCCCTTCCTTCTTTCCCCGCTTCCTTCGTTCCTTCCTCATTTCCTTCTTTCCCCGCTTCCTTCCTTCCTCTTTCCTCCCTTCCTTCGTTCCTTCCTCATTTTGTTCATTCCTTCCTTCCTTCCTTCCTTGACCTGAGCACAACAGGAGGGTTAATTAGCAAAAACCAAAACACACATATCACCACACTTATAACACAGTTGGTTCTCTTGGTGTCTAAAAAGTTGACGTCAATGCTTTCTTTCTTTCTTTCTTTCTTTCTTTCTTTCTTTCTTCCTTTCTCTCCTTTTTTCTCCACCGTCTTTTCCAGTGATTCACTGTTAGCAACGTGCCAGCAAAGGCAGGGAAGGACATCGCTGCAAGCTAGCAAACATGGATGTAAACCAGGGGTGTCAAACATGCGGCCCGTGGGCCAGAACCGGCCCGCCGAGGGGTGTGATCCTGGCCCACTTTCATTCCTGTGTTCTTTTAATTCCATCTGTCCTTCCTGCCTTCCTTTTATCCTTTCTTTGTTCCTTCCATCTGTCCTTCCTTCCTTCCTTCCATCTGTCCTTCCTCCTTTTCTTCCTTCCTTCTGTCCTTCCTCCCTTTCTTCCCTCTGTCCTTCCTTCCTCCCTTTCTTCCTTCCTTTCTTCATTTTGTCCTTCCTTCCATCTGTCCTTCCTGCATTCCTTTTATCCTTTCTTTGTTCCTTCCTCCTTTTCTTCCTTCCATCTGTCCTTCCTCCTTTTCTTCCTTCCTTCTGTCCTTCCTCCCTTTATTCCTTCTGTCCTTTCTTCCATCTGTCCTTTCTTCCATCTGTCCTTCCTCCCTTTCTTCCCTCTGTCCTTCCTTCCTCCCTTTCTTCCTTCCTTCCTTCCATCTGTCCTTCCTGCCGTCCTTTTATCCTTTCTTTGTTCCTTCCTCCCTTTCTTCCTTCCATCTGTCCTTCCTCCTTTTCTTCCTTCCTTCTGTCCTTCCTCCCTTTCTTCCCTCTGTCCTCCCTTTCATCTGTCCTTCCTCCCTTTCTTCCCTCTGTCCTTCCTTCCTCCCTTTCTTCCTTCCTTTCTTCATTCTGTCCTTCCTTCCATCTGTCCTTCCTACTTCCTTTTATCCTTTCTTTGTTCCTTCCTTCATCTGTCCTTCCTCCTTTTCTTCCTTCCTTCTGTCCTTCCTCCCTTTATTCCTTCTGTCCTTCCTCCCTTTATTCCTTCTGTCCTTTCTTCCATCTGTCCTTCCTCCCTTTCTTCCCTCTGTCCTTCCTTCCTCCCTTTCTACATTCTGTCCTTCCTTCCATCTGTCCTTCCTGCCGTCCTTTTATCCTTTCTTTGTTCCTTCCTCCCTTTCTTCCATCTGTCCTTCTTCCCTTTCTTCCTTCTGTCCTTCCATCCATCTGTCCTTCCTCCCTTTCTTCCTTCCTTCTTTCCTTCCATCTGTCTTTCCTTCCTTCCCTTCTTATTTCCTTCCTTCCTTCCTTCTTTCCCTCCATCTTTTTAATGAACCGGCCCACATGAGATGAAATCAGTCTGTATGTGGCCCTTGAATGAAAATGATGTAACCAGTGAAAGATTTTATGTTTTTTAAGGCTCAAGGTTTGTTTATATCATGTTGTTGTACGTCATGCTGAGAGGAGTCATTAGTCATGTAAAACAGACCACACCAAGCTGTGATATTGGGGTGTGGTTCTTTTGGCTCTGCCCAGAATCCACTGTGGGTGTAGTTTCATTTTAATATGTTAGACCTGCATGGTTAATGGAGGGCTCATCAAGGTTAGCTTACCACTCATTATTCAGTTGTGTACTTCATGTCTTCTGTGGAAAATAAAATTGCTGATATTGATCTCACAAGCATTATCGCAGCACCAGTTTGGAGACCACACATTAAAATAGTACATGGTATCAAAGAGGGTCAAGAAGTTGGAAGAACAAGAGTATTATCAAGTAAAAAATATCTAAAAAAGACACTTGTGTGACCGACTGCTGATAGATATTAGCTCCAATTGACTCCCATTCAAAAAGCCTCAACTTTTCTTTGAGTCAATCCATTTTTGCTATCTGTCAAACAGATAATAGCCAATATCATGAGACGGCTGCATGTAAAATAGACCACACCAAGCTGTGATATTGGGTTGTGGTTCTTTTGGCTCTGGCCAGAATCCACTGGGTGTAGTTTCATTTTAATATGTTAGACCTGCATGGTTAATGGAGGGCTCATCAACTACTCATTACTCAGTTGTCTTCTGTGGAAAATAAAATTGCTGATATTGATCTCACAAGCATTATGTCAGCACCAGTTGGGATGAGATTAAATGGACAAAACTGAATTGTTGATTGGATGACCACAGTCTACTGCACCTTATAAGTAGCTATAAACTGGTTGTGTGTCAATAATCAATAGACTTGAAGAAGTTTAAGTTATTGCAGAACCTCCACAGATGTTTAACATTTATTAGGCTTAATGATACTGATCATATTAACCCTCCTGTTGTCCTCAGGTCAAGGAAAGGAGTAAGGAAGGAAGGAAGGACGGAAAAGAATAAGGAGGGAGGGAGGAAAGGAGGAAGGAAGGTAAGGAGGAAAAGAGGAAGGAAGAACACACATTAAAATAGTACATGGTACCAAAGAGGGTCAAGAAGTTGGAAGGACAAGAGTATTATCAAGCAAAAAAGATCTAAAAAAGACACTTGTGTGACCGACTGCTGATAGATATTAGCTCCAATTGACTCCCATTCAAATAGCCTCAACTTTTCTCTGAGTCAATGAGTCATTTTTTCTATCTGTCAAACAGTCAATATCAGGAGACAGCTGCAACTCAACCATGCTGTTCATATTGTCCATTGAACGCCAGCTGATTCAGCAGCTACAGGACTTCATCCTCAAAGTCATTGAGAAGTTTGCCCAGAGGAAGAACTTCAAGTTAGCCGCTAGCTTTGTGAGTGAAATCATATTTTATCATCCTGCCTTTGTGGTGCTGGTCCATGCATTGGCATTGAGTCATATAGAGGGTGTCTAAGAAAGTTGTTGTCCAGACTTTGATTGGTGTCCCTAAAAAGTATGTGTGCTTCTTTGTGGCCTTCAGTGGTGTTGAGCCCTTTTCTGTATATACAAGACCTGCTAGAAGCCACTCTGTCATTAAAAGTGTTTTTTTGAGGCCATGCATGGATCCATGACGTGTTAAAAAAACATCAGTAGCAAGAGCGAGTACTGTAGCTTTTGTGGTATGTAACCCATCTAGAAGTGGTTGGTGCCCCCCTAATTTTTTACATATATAAAAAAAAGCCACTGCACCCGTTCACACTCACATTCGTACGCTGATGGCAGAGGCCGCCATGAAGGGTGCCAAACTGCTCAATAGGAGCGATACAGCATTTAAAGTGCCCACAATGTTTCTACTCACCCATTCACACACACATAGTCGAACACTGATGGGGCAATTTGGGGTTCAGTACCTTTGCCCAAGGACGTGCTGGTTGGTGGATGAGCCATTGCCAACCACAGGATTTGACCCATACTAAGGACTTAAAGCCCTCCAACTTTATAGAAGCGCCATGTCTAACTACTGGAGTACACAGTTAGATGAAAATTGGACACAACTCCACAAAAAGCCAACACAAAGTCCTCTCTGGACCTGTGAACACTGAGTTACTCTGTTCTGCCAAAATGTTTCCAGTAAGGCTCATCTACTAACCACACATAAAGTGGTTTATATATGGGTTAAAATAACACTACCAAGCATAGGTTTAAGATCTGCTAAATCCATGTATTTTTTTTTAAAAGTTGTGTAATTACACCAAAACCAGAAAAACACCAGTTTCTGAATTGCTACTCAAAGCAATTTTTAGTGTTTTTATTCAATGTTTGTGGGGTTTGATGACTCTGGAGTTCCTGCAGAGACTCTTTGAAGCTCGGAAAACACTCTGAAAACATGGTGGGACACTTTTGGCATCGACGACGTTTCTTACAACAGTTAAAGAAAGAGAAACGATCTGCATGTAACATGGAGACGGGTGGCTTCCTATTGGTTTGGCTCAATTGGAGCAACGTTTTATATTCTGTACCCAGCATCCTCTAGGTCTAGGAGTAGGATGAGATTATATAACTAATATATATTTTTTAAGTAACTATACTTTCTATTGAACAAGCCATGTAATTTAATTAAGAGATCCAAGTAAGTTTAAGTTCTTTTATGACTCTGCCACTTTTTCGATGCCATTTCATATTTCTCTGAATTTGAATCTAAACCTAGAAAATAAAACTGTAAGAGTAGAAAGACACAACAAGACTGAAAATACTAGTTGGGTAAAGATAAATCTCCCAATAAAATAATTTAAATTAGTAGTATTTAAAAAAAAAAAAAGGTGATTTCAATGCTTAAATGCGGTCACTGTTCAGCACCTAAATTCCTTCCTCTTTTCATCCTTACTCCTTTCCTTCCTTCCTCCTTTCCTCCCTCCTTCCCTCCCTCCTTACTCCTTTCCTTCCTTCCTTCTTTCCTTCCTTCTCTCCTAAATTCCTTCCTCTTTTCATCCTTACTCCTTTCCTTCCTTCCTCCTTCCCTCCCTCCTTACTCCTTTCCTTCCTTCCTTCCCTCCTTCCTTCCTTCTCTCCTAAATTCCTTCCTCTTTTCATCCTTCCTCTTGTCCTTCCTTCTGTACTTCCTTGACCTGAGGACAACAGGAGGGTTAATCAAATCATTTAAAACTCAGAAATGATCGTTCCATCGGTTTCTAGTTTTGGAAATGGATTTGCATCGTTGGAAATCTTGTGTTTGAAGCATAGCTGATAGAAGACGACATTTATTTATAATGTGAATAAGCTGCCTGCACACACACACACACACACACACACCCTCGGCGTGGCGGCTCGCTGTGTGTCTGGGTGTGGGCCATGACGCGTGCTGATGATTAACATGTTGCATCGCAGCGTGACTTTATGAAACAGCAGTGGTTGCTCAGAGCTGATGACGCCAATCAGGACTATGAATATAACACCGGCACAGAGCGGAGTCCACTCTGTGCGTCACACACGTTAGAAATGCCACCAGCATCTCTCTCTCGCCCCCCCCCCCCCCCCACACACACACACACATTCAAGTCTTTCCTTTCTCTCCCTTTTTTCTCACTCCTGTCAGGGATGCGGAGTCGTCATCTGCTCTCCGATCTCAAATCATTACTACAATACCAGTTTATTTCTTTCCTCCTCTTTCCTCCCCCCTCCATTAACTACCATCCAAAACTTTTTAGCCCTCGTGTCCTCCTCCTGGGTCCCTATCTGTTTTGACTGTTCCTTCCTTCCTTCCTTTCTTCCTCCCTCCTTTCCTACCTTCTTCCTCCCTTCCTTCCTCCATGCTTTCCTTCCTTCCCTTCCTCCCTCCTTCCTTCCTTCCTTCTTCCCTTCTACCTCCCTTCCATCCTTCCTTCCTTCCTAACTTCCTTCCTTCCTTCCTTCCTTCCATCTTCCCTTCTACCTCCCTTCCATCCTTCCTTCCTCCCTCCTTTCCTTCCTTCCTTCCATCCTTCCTTCCTTCCTTCCTTCCATCTTCCCTTCTACCTCCCTTCCTTCTTCCTTCCATCCTTCCTTCCTTCCATACTTCCTTCCTTCCTCCATTCCTTCCTTCTTCCTCCCTTCCTTCCTTGACTCGAGGACAACAGGAGGGTTAAACCACAATGAGTCTAATTAGTTTTATTTCATTGACAGTCTTTAAGTCTCATTTAGTGAAAAGTTAAAGGTAAAAACTAAACTCTTAGTAGCCTGTAGTCTTTCTAAATGCTTTTCTAACATTATATTGTGTATGGTTGAAATGTCCCATGCAATGACCATGCCCAATCTTATCCACTTGTGCCAGCGGCGGCTTCCTTCCTTCCTTCTTTCCTTCCTTCCTCCTTTCCTTCCTCACTTCCTTCCCCTAAATTCCTTCCTCTTTTCGTCCTTACTCCTTTCCTTCCTTCCTTCCTTCCTTCTTTCCTTCCTTCCTTCTCTCCTTACTTCCTTCCTCTTTTCCTCCTTACTCCTTTCCTTCCTTCCTCCTGTCCTTCCTTGACCTGAGGACAACAGGAGGGTTAAAGGGGCATGAAGGCAGGAAAAGTCAGCAATATGCATCATAAAAAAATACAAGAAATATGTTACTGTACTTTTCTTTCTCTAGATAAGTACTCTGTAGATAAATAACAATAATAATTATTATCACTAGCAGCAGAAGGAGGATGGAGATGTATGAACACATTATTACTGACATGCAGAGTTTGTTAACGTGTAGTTTATAACCCTAAAACAGCTTTATTCCACGCAGGGATGTCCTAAAATGTCCTCAAGGCCAGAGTACTAAAGAGGGTTGATCCCCATAAGAATAGCTAAACCTGACCACACACACACACACACACACACACACACACACACACACACACACACACAGTCTGAGTCAGGTCTTGGCAGCGTTATCACTCCTGTCACAGTCTCTCCATGAGCTTTGGCTCTCGGTGTAACACCGGACAGTTTCAAGGTACAAACACGTGTGTGTGCATGTGTGTGTGTAGGTACAGTGTTTTCCTGTACTGTATTTGTGTGTGTGTGTGTGTGTGTGTGTGTGTGTGTGTGTGTGTGTGTGTGTGTTTGTCCTGCAGAAGCTTTATCGTATTTATCAATCATAAGACAGAACATTAGTAAACACACACACACATACACATACACACTAACAGCACACTAACACACAAATGCACGTGTGAGTAGTGTGCACGCATACACACACACACACACACACACACACACACACACACACACACATACACACACACACACTATAAAAGTAACCTGTTTATGATCCAACACATCCTTGCCCTTTCTCGCAGACATCAGCTGAATTGATGGTCTTCCTGTGTGTGTGTGTGTGTGTGTGTGTGTGTGTGTGTGTGTGTGTGTGTGTGTGTGTGTGTGTGTGTGTGTGTGTGTGTCCAGGAGTAAATCTTTCCACTCTACCTCCACACACACACGCACACACACACACACACACACAGTTGTCCTGAATGACACCAGTTGTTGCTCCGGCCACAACTCACCCGGCGTTGACACCGCCTGCAAGGCATTGTGGGTAATGTCACTCCTATAAAGACACAGTCTGCACACGCTCCGTCTGGCACTGAAGGGGATGAGAGCAGCGCGTTTAGTGTCGGGATAATAAATCACAAACTAGGAGGCGACATCCTCTGCTGCTGAAGGTTGAACATAAACTGGATCTGAGCTGCAGGATTTAAGGTTTAGATGATTTTCTGTAACTTTTATTCTGTTATGATGTCGGATGTTAAACTTAGTAAACGTTAACAAACTTTTCTTGTCGTCCGCTCAAACGTGGATGTATTTGAGAAGTTTCCATGGAAACAAAGCTCCTTACAGTGGCTGGAAATGAGTAAATATGCTGTAAAACCAAAACTATGAACTATGTATGGCTGCAGATTCCTTCCTTCCTTCCTCCCTCCCTTCCTCCCTCCTTTCCTTCCATCCATCCTTCCTTCCTTCCTTCCTTCCTTCTTTCTTCCTGCCTTCCTTCTTCCTCCCTTCCTTCCTTCCTCCCTCCTCTCCTTCCTTCTTCCCTCCCTCCCTCCCTCCTTTCCTTCCTTCTTCCCTTCCACCTCCCTTCCATCCTTCCTCCCTCCCTCCTGTTCTCCCTCCTTCCTTCCTCCCTCCTTTCCTTCCTTCTTCCCTTCCACCTCCCTTCTATCCATCCTCCCTTCCTTCCTTCCTTTCTTCCATCCTTCCTTCCTTCCTTCCTCCCTCCCTTCCACCTCCCTTCCATCCTCCCTTCCTTCCTTGACTGGAGGACATCAGGAGGGTTAAACTGAGCACGGACACCATTCATCACACTCTTGCATTAATGAATGTGTGTGTGTTATTTACGGCTTTAAATAGCTCAGAACATTTTGATATTTTCTGAGTAGAGAGAGAGAGTGTGTGTGTGTGTGTGTGTTTTTTGGCCGTGGCGTCGGACTGGCACTGAGCGGCTCGGCTGTGATGAACAGTCTGGACGATGGGAAGCTGCCAACATGGCCACCTGGAGGACGTCCAGATGGAGAGGATCCCCAGAGACTCTGCAGAGCACTAGTTTGTAGTTGGACGTCGTCGTCATTAAGCGGCTTCAGATGATTCCTGTAAACCTAAATCTTTACACTCTGTACGGCTAACGTGTGTTTAAAGATGATTCCTGTAAACCTAAATCTTTACACTCTGTACGGCTAACGTGTGTTTAAAGATGATTCATTGAAATAAAACCTGTTTATTAGACTTTAAGCTTTTCAAATCACCAGAAAGCACTCATATATTTACTCACTTATATTTGCTTAAATCAAATTGACATCTGTTTTGACTGTTCCTTCCTTCCTCCCTCCTTTCCTTCCTTCCTTCCCTCCTCCCTCCTTTCCTTCCTTCCTTCCTTCTTCCCTTCCTTCTGTCCTTCTTTCTCCCTCCCTCCCTCCTTTCCTTTCTTCCTTCCCTCCTTCCTTCCTTCCTCCCGTCCTTCTGTCCTTCTTTCCTCCCTCCCTCCTTCTGTCTTTCCTTCCTTCTTCCCTTCCTTCCTTCCTTTCTTCCTTCCTTCCCTCCTTTCCATCATTCTTCCTCCATTCCTTCCTTCTTCCCTTCCACCTCCTTTCCATCCTTCCTTCCTTCCTTCCTTCCTTCCATCCTTCCATCCTTCTTTCCTTCCTTGATCCATATCGTCCAGCCCTAACTTCATCCGGACTGTTTTCGCCTGCAATCATCGGCCCCCTCCTCATCCTTCCTCCATGTGTCAACTCAGGGATCGGTGAGTAACTACTAACCAACACACCTCCTATTTAATTTGGTAGCTTGCTTTAGTAAATGACTTCACTGTGCTTCCAAAGCAAAGACTCAGACCTGCACTGTGTTGTTTTTTGGTTGAACCCTCCTGCTGTGATCATATGCTGCCATTAAAATATCAAATGGTTTCAAAACAGTATCCTGACTAAACTATCTATCAACATATTTTCCTCTGATCTAGGGCTGGTGCAATATAGATAAAACTAAACGTTACAATATTTTTGATTAAATAACTTGATATTGATATAGCAACAATATTATAGGGATGACTGTCGGTGCTTTCACAAAATATTTACACAATGAGATTTTTGATAAATAATCATCAGTAAAGTGGATGTAATGAATAAGTGGTTTAACCCTCCTGTTGTCCTCAGGTCAAGGAAGGACAGAAGGAAGGAAGGAAGGAAGGAGTAAGGAGGAAAAAGGAAAGGAGTAAGGAGAGAAGGAAGGAAGGAAGGAAGGAAGGAAAGGAGTAAGGAGGGAGGGAGGGAGGGAGGGAGGGAGGGAGGGAGGAAAGAAGGAAAGGCGGAAGGAAGGAAGGAAGGAAAGGAGTAAGGAGGGAGGGAGGAAAGGAAGGAAGGAAGGAAGGAAAGGAGTAAGAAGGAAAAGAGGAAGGAAGTAAGGAGAGAAGGAAGGGAGGGAGGAAGGAAGGAAAAATTAAAGAAAGAGGGAAGAAGGAAGGAAAGAAGGAACAGTCAAAAGAGAGACAGGGTCAATTTGACCCGGGAGGACGACAGGAGGGTTAAAAGCAAATAACAGAACAGCCAGAAGAGTCTGGTAAGAAAATGACATCATTTTACTGTAATGCAGCTTTAAAACCAGGAAAAGGCAACACTTCTACCGTATCACGATATTCTAAGACGATATCTAGTCTTATATCACAATATCGATATAAAATGAATATTATAGATGATATTCAAAAATAAGGGTAAAACCTGTGGCAATAAGTGGGAATGAAGTCGGTTAAAATTGGGTGATAATATATATCTTCTGCCTTATAAACAGTCAAACCAGAGAGGGTCAGTTTTGACCCAGGATGACGAAGGCTACAGGGTTGATGGGAAGACAGCCGGAGGGTTAAAGGACTATATTCTTATTTTGGTAGCAGTGTGAGTGTTCGTGTGTAAGTGCATAAGTGTTTCCCATTAATTAACGGCCCACATAAAGTCTAATTTGTGCCACCACAGTTTCATAGTGAGCCAAACATGTCTGATATTCACTCTCCAAAACGTTCAGCCAAGCCCCCCCCCCCGCCTCTCGCCCCACACCAGAGCTAATTCTGCCCCAGTGAACTAGCTGAACTCTGATCATCACTTCTGCTCTCTTTGAGTCAGAGCTGAAATATCAACGTTAGTCTTTTCTTGATGGTTTGTTAGAAACATTTATGAACTGGTAAAATATATTTCCTGTTCTCTGTGGGTGTGGCCTTTTTGTTTAGAGCACAATTTAATTTAATTTTATACATATAGAGCTTCTTAATTTTGCTCACTGAGTGCACCACAATGATGCATTTGACTTAAAAAATGTGTCCCCGGACCCCCGAAGAGGGTCGGACTGAGGTCCAACTACTGTAGTCTCTCAAAATGTTGTGGGAAGGAGAGAAGGAAGGGAGGGAGGAAGGAAGGAAGGAAGGAAAGGAGTAAGGAGGGAGGGAGGAAGGAAATAAGGAAGGGAGGGAGGAAGGAAGGAAGGAAATAAGTAAGGAGGGAGGGAGGACAGAAGTAAGGAGAGAAGGAAGGGAGGGAGGAAGGAAGGAAGGAAGGACAGAAGTAAGGAGAGAAGGAAGGGAGGGAGGAAGGAAGGAAGGAAGGAAAGGAGTAAGGAGGGAGGGAGGACAGAAGTAAGGAGAGAAGGAAGGAAGGAAGGAAGGAAGGAAGGAAGGAAGGAATTACATAAAAAAAGAGGAAAAAATGAAGGAAGGGAGGAAGGAAGGATGGAAGGAGGGAAGGAAAGAAGGAGGGTGGGAGGAAGGAAGGAAAGAAAGGAGGGAGGAAGGACGGACGGAGGAAAGAAGGAAGGATAGAAGGACAGAGGAAAGAAGGAAGGGAGGAAAGGAGGAAGGAATGAGGGAAGGACAGAAGGACAGAGGAAGGAAGGGAAGAAGGAAGGAAGGAAGGAAAGAAAGGAGGAAGGAAGGGAGGAAGGAAGGAAGGATGGAGGAAAGAAGGAACAGTCAAAACAGACAGGGTCAATTTGACCCGGGAGGACGACACAAGGGTTAAATAACATTGGTTTACAGATGGCTAATGTAGCTGCTTCAGATGCAGGTGGTGACTTTCGTGACCTGAACATATATTAACACACACGAGAGGCACAAACTGAGGAGGGGCGGAGGAGGGGCGGAGGGGAGGCGGAGGGGAGGCTGACGATGCAACTCCCTCCAAAAACAGGACGGGAGGTTCCGGTAAAAAACAGCCAGAGTACAGCAGTAAACAATTTACCTGCTTCCACATCTGGTTCTGATTCACTCTCTCTCTCTCTCTCTCTCTCTCTCTCTCTCTCTCTCTCTCTTACTCTCTCTCTCTTACTCACACACATGGGACACATACACCAATTACAGATACACCAATGAGTCACAAATTACACCTGTTTTTCATGTAATTCAACCCAGAGCTAATGAAAAAAAAGAAGAAAAAAGAAAAAAAAAAAGAAAAGAAAAGAGACAATCAGCAGTTTTGCCATTAGTCTGTTGCCAGCTGCTACCTGGAAGTCCTTGGCTGGATTAAAAGTGAATCATGTTTTCAATTTAAAGGTGTGGTTTCATCCCTTTTTTCTTTCTTTTTTTTTTTGATGAAATAATGTTTTGCGTTTTTTTTTTTCTTAAATCCCAGTATCACTATGACTCAGGGGTGTTTTATGGGGCTCTTAGTGTCTTGATGCCCTTCCAGGAAACAGAAGGAAAACAACATTCCTCATTTCTTCCAAATGACCACATCTCTCTAGCTCCAGCTCCACCACCAGCCTGGCCTGCAGTACCGCCGCCGGCCAACAGAGGGCAATGTGGAGCTGTGGCAGCGTTAATCCCCAGCTCCTCCTCTCCTCTCCTCTCCTGTCCGGTCCGCTCCCCCTTTTTTTCTTCTTTTCCTGTCCTGTTTTTAAAATTTTAACACAAGCAAGAACGACTTCTTTGTGTCTCCTCTCACCTTTACTCTTACTTGGTCTTCACTTTGCTCTCCTCTCCTGTTTTTCTTCTCTCATCTTTACTCATCCTCTCCTCTCCTCGCCACATGTTTTCTTCACCTCTTTTTTTTTTGATATTTCTCTTTTTTGGCAACCCAGTCTCAAAATCTCAAAATGACCAAAAAATTGCCGACTTTTATTTTATTCTGAATGGAAAATATTATATTTTTAGATAGTTTCAGTCAGGGCTGGGCGGTATATTGAGTTTTTAACCCTCCTGTCGTCCTCCCGGGTCAAATTGACCCGTCTGTTTTGACTGGTCCTTCCTTCCTTCCTTCCTTCCTTCCATCTGTCCTTCCTCTCTCCTTCTCTCCTTCTTCTCTCTTTCCTCCCTTCCTTCTGTACTTCCTCCCCCTACCTTCCTCTCTTTCTTCTTCTCTCTTTCTTCTTTCCTCTCTCCCTCCTACCTTCCTTCCTTCCTCCCTCCCTTCCTCCTACCTCCTTTCCTCCCTCCCTCCTACCTTCCTTCCTTACTTACTTCTTTCCTCCCTTCCTTCCTTCCTTCCTTCCTCCATCCCCTTTCTTCCTTCTGTCGTTCCTTCCTCTCTCTCCTTCCTTTCTTCCTCCCTGCCTTCTTTCCTTTACCCCCTTCCTTCCCTCCTTCCTCCCTCCCTCCTTTCCTTCCTTCTTCCTTCCTTAATATATATATCCTTATATATCGTATATATCGATATAGTTTATTTTGCATTAAAATAACTGCATTTTTGTCATTTGGAGTCTTTTTTCATGCACATTAAATTGTTAAATTACTGAGTTCTTTAGTCTCTTTACTTCTTCTTCTTTACTTTAATTGATTTTATTTAGTTCTCCTGTGACTTTCTCCCTCCTTTCCTTCCTTCCTTCTTTCCTCCCTTCCTTCTTTCCTTCCCTTCCTTCTTCCTTCCTCCCACCTTCCTTCTTCCCTTTACCACCCTCCCTCCCTCCTTCTCTTTTTCCTTCCTTCCCTCCATGCCTCCTTCCTACCTTCCTTCCCTCCCTCCTTTCCTTCCTTCCTTCCTTCCCTCTTTCCCTCGTTTATATCGATATAGTTTATTTTGTCTTTTTCATGCACATTACATTGTTAAATCACTGAGTTAAGTTGTCGAAAACTCTTGGGTTGGGGGCACAGACCAACTATTCATTAAATTAAAATGTGCTATATCGGGATATATATATCGTTATTGGGAGATAATATGAGATTATGAGATTTAGCTCATGTCGTTTTCAGTATTTAAATGCGTTTCTAATGAGAAATATGCATTTTAGTTTCATAATCTTCACTCTTTTTCAGTGTATGTGTATAATTTTTTGTTTTCCAGCTATTATGAAGCTTTTTTTTCAGGCTTTCTGTTGTTGCTATGGTGGTTGCTATGGAGGCTGTTATTGTTTGAATAACTCTGCCTTACTGCTGCCTGACTGACGGAGGTTTGAGAGTGGCTGTCACACCTGTCAATCATGACTTTGCAAGTACCTAAACCAGGGGTGTCAAACATGCGGCCCGTGGGCCAGAACCGGCCCGCCAAGGCGTCCAATCCGGCCCACTTTCCTTCCTACCCTCCTGTCATCTGTCCTTCTTTCCTTCCTCCCTTTCTTACTTCTTTCCTTCTTTGTTTCCTTCCCTCCGTCCTTCCTTCCTTCCTTCCTTCCTTCCATCTTTCCTTTCTTCCTTTCCTTCCTTGCTTCCTTCCTTCCTTCCTTCCATCTTTCCTTCATCTTCTTTTCCTTTCTTCCTTTCCATCCTTCCTTCCTTCCTTCCTTCTTTGCTTCCTAATCCCTTTTCCTTCCTTCCTCTGTCTTTCCTTCCATCCATCTTTCCTTCATCTTCTTTTCCTTTCTTCCTTCCTTTCTAATCCCTTTTCCTTCCTTCCTTCCTTCTTTCCCTTTGTCTTTCTTTCCCTCCTTTCTTTTCGTCCTATCACTTTTCCCTTCTTTCCATCCTTGTTTCCTTCCTTCCTTCCATCTTTTTAATAATCTGGCCCACATGAGATCAAATTTGGCTGTATGTGGCCCTTGAACGAAAATGAGTTTGACACCCCTGACCTAAACTGTCTTTTATATATTTATGTATATATGAATAAAATATAGCATCTTTTCCAGGGTGGATAAAGTAATGTCGGCCATTTTTGTTTGTGTGTGCAGACAGTCATGTGACAATCTCTCAGTTTTTGAGCCATTAACTAACTAACTAACTCATTTTGTGCTGTGCTGTTACAGTTTGAAGCTCTTCCTCAAGAGTTTCCATTCATCCATCCATCCATCCTTCTTTCTCTTTTATCCTCTCTTCCTGTTTTATGAGGAGGGATTTCTATGTTTTCCCTCCATCTCCTTCCTTTTCAACTTTCTTTATCCTATTTTCATTGTCATTGCACATTAAATTGTTAAATTACTGAGTTCTTCTCTTCTTCTTCTTTACTTTAATTGATTTTATTTAGTTCTCCTGTGACTTTCTCCCTTCCTTCCTCCCTCCTTTCCTTCCTTCCTTCCGCCCTTCCTTCTGTCCTTCTTTCCTCCCTCCCACCTTCCTTCCTCCCTTCCTTCTGTCCTTCTTTCCTCCTTTCCTTCCTTCTTCCTCCCTCCCTTCCATCCTTCTTTCCTTTCCTTCCTTCCTTCCTTCTTTCCTTTCCTTCCTTCCTTCCTCCCTCCCAACTTTCTTTATCCTATTTTCTCCGTCTGTTTGTTTTCTTCACTTTGTTTCTTCTCGTTTCCTGCCATGTATCCCCTCCTCTTGTTTTGGAAATTATGGGTAGAGGAAAGTTTTCTGGGTTTGTTCTTCTCATCCGTTCTTATTCAAAAATCTGAACTCATCGTCTGGCCTCGTTCTTTTTTGTTCTCCTTCGTCCTGTTTTTTGTAACTTACCTCCTCCTTTTTTAAAATTCTCTTTTCTTTTTTTTCTGTTGTTTTTCCAAATATTAACTTTCCCTTTTTTTCCCTTTTTTTTCCCTTGTCTCACCCACAGCTCATCTCTCATCTCTCTCCTCTAGTTTTGCTAGTTATAGAGGCAGGTTTTCTGCTGTTACAGTTTGAAGCCGTTCCTCAAGAGTTTCCATTCATCCATCCGTCTCCTGTTTTGTGAGGAGGGATTTCTATGTTTTTCCTCCATCTCCTTCCTTTCAACTTTCAAATCTGAACTCATCGTCTGGCCTCGTCCTTTTTTGTTCTCCGATGTCCTATTTTTTGTTTCTTACCTCCTCCTTTTTTAAAATTCTTTCTTATTTTTTTCAGTTGTATTTCCAAATATTAACTTTCCCTTTTTTTTCTAGTCTCACTCACAGCTCATCTCTCATCTCTCTCCTCTAGTTTTTGCAGGTTTTCTGGTTCTGTCATCTCCTCCCTTTCTTTTTTGCCATATTTGCCACCTTCCATTTCTCTCCTTTCTTGTCTTTTCTCATTTTTTTACATCTCACCAAATCTTTTCCTATTGTTTTTTGGAAATTAAATTGCCTTTTTTTTGTCTCATCTCTCATCTCTCTCCTCTAGTTTTAGCAGGTTTTCTGGTTCTGTCATCTCCTCCCTTTCTTTTTTGCCATATTTGCCACCTTTCCATTTCTCTCCTTTCTTTCCTTTTCCCATTTCTACTCATACTCTCATTTCTACATCTCACCAAATCTTTTCCTATTGTTTTTTGGAAATTAAATTGCCTTACCCTAACCCTTTTTGTGTCTACTACAACATACATATTTACTCTGCAAATTACAGTCACACTGAGCCTGATTGCATCCTGATACACAACTCAAAAACCACAGACTCTAAACAACAACCCACAGTAGCTTTCCTAACGTCACCTCTTTATTTAACTTACAAACAAGAACAAACGCGCTCAGCCGCAGCAGATTAAACAGCATGTTCGGAGGCTTACTGGAATATCTTTGCATGATTTCCAGCTAAGAACTCTTTATCCTATATTTATCTTATACTGGCAGCTCCGTCAGTTCAGCCTCTGTCTCTAACAAGCCGTTGTAGCTCCTATCTCTTTAAGCCCCCCCGCCCCTCCCTCCTTCCCAATGAGCCCTCTCTTTTCTCTTTTTCGGGAAGCTACCTCTTTGCAAACATCTGTTCTGTCCGGATGCTACAATAAACAAACAGCAGTAGCAGGATATCTTCTTCTTCTTTACTTTAAACGAAAGCGTCTCAAATACATCCGTACACGCTCAAACCGAAATATGCGAGTGGGCGACGTGATGAAGACATGAAATATTTCTTAAGCTTAAGCAACGGAGGCTAAAGAACGGATGGTGGTGATTGAAGAGTCCGACGTCATTCTGAGGAAGGAAGCTTAGAGGTAAGATTGAAACGCTTGACTTTTGACTTGCAGGGAGCATTTTTATGTATGTATGTATTTTTATGTAACCCTCAGGTCAAGGAAGGACAGAAGGAAGGACAGGAGGAAAAGAGGAAGGGAGGAAAGGAGGAAGGAAGGAAGGAAGGAAGGAAGGAAGGAAGGAAGGAAGGGAAGGAGGGAGGAAGGAAAGAAGGAAAGAAAGGAGTAAAAAGGGAGGGAAGGAGAGAGGGAGGAAGGAAGGAAGAAAATGAGTAAGGAGGAAAAGAGGAAGGAAGGAAGGAAGGAAAGGAGTAAGGAGGGAGGGAGGAAAGAAGTAAGGAGGGAGGGAGGAAAGGAGTAAGGAAGGAGGTAGGAAAGGAGGAAGGAAGGAAAGGAGTAAGGAGGAAAAGAGGAAGGGAGGAAGGAAGGAAGGAAAGGAGTAAGGAGGAAAAGAGGAAAGGAGGAAGGAAGGAAGGAAGGAAAGGAGTAAAGAGGGAGGGAGGGAGGAAGAAAGGAAAGAAGGAAGTAAGGAGGAGGGAGCAAAGAAAGAAGGGTGGAGGGGAAGAAGGAAGGAAAAATTAAAGAAAGAGGGAAGAAGGAAGGAAAGAAGGAACAGTCAAAAGTGAGATGAGGTCAATTTGACCCGGGAGATGACATAAAGGAGCATTTCTGATATTTTTTGAGTCCAGTTTTTAGTTATTTTTGTCCCTGAACTCAAACACAACCCATCATGTGTCCTTGTCCTTCATCTCCGAGCCAACACACCGACTCTCTTTAAAACACAACTCTATGAATGAGATCAGTATTTTTTGACTGCTAAGAGAAGATGATTAAATGTGATTTCCATTGGACTTTAAATAATAGGGGGGGAATTCACGTGTCTCCTCTCTTTTACTCGTCTCGTGACCCCCCACCCCCCCCCACCCCCCATCCCACCCCTTTTTTTCCCTCTCCTTGTCTTTGTTCTCTGTTCTTTGGTTCATTTCACCATCGCTCTTCTCTTCCATTAAAGGACAAAAAGAATTCATTTTAGAAACACAAATTAAGCTATCTCCAATTTCCTTTTTGGACACACGCACCCTTTTTCTTTTTTTTGTTTTTTAGTCGTTGTTTTTTTTGCTTATTCCACCTTTTTTTTTTTTTCTTCCTGGCAGCTAAATATGGAAAGTTGTTTATTCCAATGAGCAGATGTCTCCGTGACACACAAACACACACACACGTGCAGACCACCCATGGCTTCTTCTACTGGTAAAACACATAAACCTCTTTTTTTTTTTTTTTTTAATGTCACATCAAACACACAAACATGATCAAACACACACACACACACACACACACACACACACACATAAATGGAGGTATGTATGTTTTCCAGTAAGTGAGGCATTGATCAGCTGCTTCATCACAACGGCCCCCCTCCCCCCCTCACTCCCCTCCTCGTCCCCCCCTCCCTCCCTTGTTGAAAATCCTCTCAAGCCCTTTTTCTTCTTCTTCTGTGCCGAAGAAAACGGATCTGTGCAGGTTTTTCAAGCGTTGGCGGAGACGCTGGATCGCTCAGTCGGAGAACAGACTAAACCACTTTCAGGCCAAATTGACCCTTTGTCAAGTCTCGCCTCTCCTCCGCACTCCTTGGTTACGGTTGCCACGCAGAACAAACAATAGCCTCGGAGAGTCTGTTTCCATTGAAAACACCTGTTGATTTAATTGACTCGTATTTCTATTTAGCCTCATGCAGCCAGTGTGTTTTTAGAAAAATGTGGTTTTAGGATTGAGGTCCAGTAACCGAGCGTTATTATGATTTTCTGAGAACTGGTGAAAAACCAGAGATAACTTTTCTACCATAGTATGTCTTCTGCAATCAAGTTTGGCTTTCTCCAATCAGAGGAGAGACCTCAAAAATCTCACTGTGACCATTTGTTTAAAAATGTTACTTCTAAATGCAGTGGGACAAAAGTGATTACTGCACTTTACTTGTTCTTTACTTGAGTTATTTTGTTTTCTGCTCTTTAAAGGACCCTTTCAGGGATTTCAGAAGCTACTCATTCCTATATAAAATACCTTACATATGCCCCAATGTTCACCAACTGTAACATTAGTATAATATGTATAATAATATTGTCCATTCTTTTGGTATGTGAAGTATACTTAGATGTTAATACAAATTTTGAATGCAGGAATGCTTTTTTTCTCTCTCTCTCTTCAGCATAGACGCCTTTATTAAGCAGTAGACAGACAGGAAACATGGAGAGACAGTGGGACGTAACATCCGTGACGTCACCCATTGGTTTGTGGACTGCTGCTCGGAAGCCAACAGTTTTGAATCTGGGCAGCGCCATCTTGAAAATTTTAGGTGCATGCTGGGAAAAATAAAAACACGGATTCTACTTATATGGGCATGAGGCGGGGCCATGGGCGGAGCGGGGAGGTTGTTATGGTTGCGAGGGCTGGATCTCAAGGACATTGGTCAATCAACCTGTCAATCAGGACGTAGCCACGCCCTAATGCATACCCTGCTTTATCGTCACATATAAAATCAGGGAGGCCAAAATGTCCCAAATGAACATCATACTGCATTGAAGAAGGCTTTAAACTAGCGATTGAGACCATAAACACATTTTGAAAACGTTTACTGAGGTTAGAAATCAAGTGAGAAGTTGGTGAATTCTCCATTGACTTGTATAGAGACGGTCGCCCCCTGGTGGCCTTTTGATAGAATGCAGTTCTAAGTTACTTCCGCGTTGGCTTCATTTCAGAGGACCAGAACTCCCCGCCTGCTTTTAACAGACTATTTCTACACTGTTTCCTTCTGTTATTTAAAGGAAATATATGTAGATGTTCTCTGTTTATCTTCCTGTTAACAAATCTCATGTTTGGATACAAATCAACAATTAACTTCTCTACTAACATTTATTGTGTATTGTGGATCCGAAGCTTGATATATCTTATCTCTCTGTGCCGTAGACCTCCGTTATTGTCCTGAAACTATTATAAACACACTAATGAGCCTCATGGGTCTACAGGGTGACATGTTTATTGGCCCAGGAGATTAGGGTCATGTTAGTTTGTTTAGAAACGGCTCCAAAGTCTAATAACAGTGATCGTGTTTTCAGTCTCTGGAGAGTAGTTCTGTGTTAGGAAGACGCCACTGAGCATGTGCAGGAATGTGGTTCATTTACAGTGCTTTGCTAGCTTGTTGTGCTACATATCACAACCCTTTGACTTTGATATTATAGATCTATATGGTTGGAATGACAAATAAATAAACTTGAACTTGAGATGCTATAGCCAAGTCTTAAGACTGACTTATGACTTGCAGAACAGAGACTTGATATTGTTTTTAAATGCACAATAAATTAATGTTTTATTGTCAAAGTTTGCAGAAACCAATCCAAAGTTATATTCGTCCAATATTATGAAGAACCATGAAAATGACAACAACTTGGTTTATAGATTCTCATCTTGTTTTGGTTGTTTCCTTTAATTTTTATGTATTTTTGGAGGGTGATTTGGCTAATTAGTGTTTTGAATTGCATTATTTTGCCGGTAGGAGACCCCGAGGAAGACCCAGGACACGCTGGAGAGACTATGTCTCTCGGCTGGCCTGGGAATGCCTCGGGATCCCTCGGGAAGAGCTGGACTAAATGGCTGGGAAGAGGGAAGTCTGGGCTTCCCTGCTTAGGCTGCTGCCCCCGCGACCCGACCCCGGATAAGCAGAAGAGGACGGTACGGTATTTTGCTTGGTAATTATAATGCTATTTCTGGAACTACAGATAGTAGTTCATTATAATAATCACTGCCAGAAAATATGAGTTTACTGTAAAATGCTAGAACATAATAATAAGCCATAAAAACAGGCTTACAATTCATATTCAATGTAAAAACTGCTACATACTTAAATTTAATACATGCTTGCTTCTTGCTGTATCATCTGAAAGTGGAATATTCCCTAACAACTTGGAGAGATCTCTAAAACCTGGCAGGAGGTCGAAAACCCTGCTTTATCTTTAGAGTTAATTACAGCTGGGAAACGTCTCTGCAGCTAAACGTGGTATTCCCTTTAACACACACACACGGGGCGTCCCACCACAGGCTGTTTGCTACTAACCGTTAAGGCATGTCAACAAGCCGATTTGGGTGACACACAACCAGAAATGAGTGCTTTCCCAGGGTGCTGCTCACAGATCCGTCCCTCGTTCGTCGGGCTGCGGCTCTGACAGTGCGGCGGCGATAGCGTGAGTTTGCAAAATAACTCCCAGTTGTGGAATACAGCTGAGCATCGAGCTCTGTGTAATTATTGCCCCGTATAAATGCTTCATGATAAATCATAATAGTCCATTTGTGGGATGGGGAATGTGAATACAGTATCAGCGGAGGAGATATTTTTAAAACGAAGTCATCCCCGCAGCTGAAAACAGATTTTTCATGCTCGTTTTTATTTTCTTGTCAGTCCTCTGCCAGAACGTGCTGAAAAAAAGAGAAAGAATGAACAATAAAAACATTGTTCACAGTGTATATAATCTGAATCCAGACTGTAATTATCTTTTATAAGTAACACCATATATAAACTATAAATAGTTAGTGTTAGATTCTGACAAGTTATGTTATTTTTAGTAATTTACTAATTATAGTAATAATAATAGTAATTAACTTTTGCTGCAATTTGGCAATATATAAATGAAAATGGACTGATAGATTGAAAGACTGATAGATTGAAAACCAACTAAGAGTAATGTCAATGTTACTTAAACCACAGTTTCTCATCATGTTACATTAACGTTAGCTTAAAACCCCCGATACAGCACATACAAGAGGACCCAAAAACTACTCAAAGTACTCCCCCTTGATTCATGAAACATGTCTTTATCTTTCGTCCCTGTGTCCGAAGCCTTCCACAACACGGTAATGAGTCTTCGTCATTCAGTCCTAATCTTTGTTTCAGCAAACTGTAGGAATACACTGTCTATCGGCAAATCTGGGAATATTTGTGTCCTCCCTCGTGCAAGCAACATAAGAACAGTTATTAGATGTAATGTAGATTTCATCATAGTTGTTCTTTTCAAATGTTGCTGTTTACCTCATTCCTATATACTCTATTGGCGCTTTTCCACTATAGGCTACAGTTCTAGCATTACTCGGCTCGACTCGGTTCAGTTTTATTGCGTTTCCACTAGGGATAGTACCTGGTACCTGGTACTTTTTCAGTACCTGCTCTGCTGAGTCATGAGCCGTCCCACACAAGAATCAAACCCGCCATTTTTAAATACCGGCAACAGCGTTACAGCCATACGCCTCAATTTTGTTGCTCTGTGTGTGACAGAAAGCCACATACAGCAGCAAGTACACCATCGCCTCCATGTCCTCCATTGTTTATGTGTTTGTGTCGCGTATAAAACGAAGTCACACCACGGCAGTTTCGTGAAGTTGTGCTATGACGACCCCGCCCACGTTGAGTAATGGAAAAGGTCGTTCCTGGAGCCAAGCCGAGCCGAGTAGTGCTGGAACTGTGTAGTGGAAAAGCGCCAATAGTGGTTTCACTTAAGGCAAGGCAGTTTTATTTATATAGCGCATTTCATACACAATGGCAACTCAATGTGCTTTATATAAAACAGAAAAACATCCCCCACATAATAATAAAAACAAAGTACAGAAAAATAGAAAGAGAGAAATAAAATGCTAGAATAGAGCATTAAATATAAGATTGCAGCTTAAAATAATGATTTTCATGTCCTCCATTGTTTACGTGTTTGTATTGCATTTAAAATAAAGTCACAGCAGTTGAGTAGGTCCTATAGTAATGGAAAAGGTCGTTCTTGGTACCAAACCGAGCCGAGTCGTGATAAAACTGTATAGTGGAAAAGCGCCATATGTGCATTGGTGTCTGCCAATCAAGGAACTTCACTGCTGACGGTTTCGGTCTTAAAGCTGTTGTTACACTATGAAGCCGTTTCTAAACAAGCTACCGTGACCACTCTCTTCAGGGACGAAGGAACATATCACCCAGTGTAACCCAGTGTGGTTCACTGATGAGATTTTAATACTTTTTTGGAAACAAAGAGGGTTTACGGCACAGAGGAATAAGATATATCTGGTTTTGGATAGACACACACACACACCCACCACTTGTTAGTAGATCAATTCATGGTGGTTTGGCTCTAAATGTGAGACTTGTTGAAAATGAGAAAAATATAGAAAACTGCCAGCCATATCCTATAATGGACACCCGGTATGTAAGACAATGGACTGGTGAACAACAAGCCTTTAAACACAGTAAATGGCAGGAACAAATTTAAAGGTCTGTGGTTTCCTGGTGTAAAAATGCCTGTTTTTAACGAAGTGGAAACTACCATGGCTGATACCTTAAAGAACCACCGACAACCACTAGCTGCTCCCACTCACTCCCATTCAACAAGCCTCAGCCTCTCTCTAGAAATACTGCATCAATCATTGCTTTCAATGAGTCATCATGGGCTCAATCTCTAAATTTAGGCCCTCTAGTGAGAGTGTTGGTGACCAAGTTGGAAAACCACTCCAATATCAAGATTTGAAGACTTATAGAAGGCCTACTCACATTTTGGTAAGTTTAATGTTACTTGATTACGATATGTGCCCTGATAGCACAGTGTAGCTACGTTAGCTAATGTTAGCCCAAGTGTGCATCGTTCAGTGTAAGTTAGAGTGTTTGGGTTGTTTATTTTAATTTTGATGTAATTTTGGTGGGTGGTTTGGCTAATTAGTGTTTTGAATTGTATTATTTTGCTTGGTAATTATAATAATCACAGCCAGAAAATGTGAGTTCACTGTAAAGTCATATAAACCGGTTTAAAATTCATATTCAATGTACAAACTGCTACATACTTAAGTTTAATACATGCTTGATTCATGCTGTATCATCTGAAAGTAGAATATTCCCAAACAACTTGGAGAGATCTCTAAAACCTGGCAGGAGGAGAAAACCCTGCTTATTCATATTTTGGTAAGTTTAATGTTACTTGATTACAATACGTGCCCTTATAGCGCAGTGTAGCTACGTTAGCTAATGTTAGCCCAAGTGTGCATCGCTCAGTTTAAGCTAGCGTTAGTTTGAGTTTAAGGTAGTGGGCCATGTGTTAACAGAGTAAGGCGACTTCATGTTGGAGCCAACTATAAGTAGCAACTCTGGGTTTCAAACTGGCTTCAATTCATACCAATGATGATGTCACACCTCGCTACGATCATCTTTATACACTGGTTATGGTAAAAAGACTCTTCCCAGTGAGCTAGTGTTGGGTCTTGGGTCCGAGGTATCAATGTGTGTTTCCAGATCATGAAAGGAAATGCCCTGCGACCCTCATCTGGAAGGTCCTGGCTTCAAACGGAAAAGATGGCTCCGATCATAAGCAGCAGTTCTGGGCTTCAAACCGGCTCCAATAAAATGGGTAACAGCACAACTCCATATATCAATCTTTATATACAATGTTTAGTTTTATGCTGTTTACATTGTTATGAATATATTTTTCTTATTTTAGCAGCATCGAGATGTTTAGAAAGCCTTTATTAAAACCTTCAAATGTGTTAATTTATGCTGCTTCAACATTGATAGGAACATTGTGCAAAATGTTCGGGTACAATTTGTCTGCATGCTTAAAATAATTTAAGCACATGCATGCAAACAACATGAAGACCAGAAGGAAGGAACACACACACACACACACACACACACACACACACACACACACACACACACTCAAGTCTCAGGGGAGATTTCCATACACTCTCAGCGCTGAACCATAAAAACTACGCTCACACTCAAACCTTACAAAAAACTGATGAAAGTGATTCCTCCAAACGCTAATCAGGCCCAAAAATAACTCGCTTGATCATCGTCTATCAAAGGCCACGGGACTCACCGGCTCGAGGACAGACTGACAGAATAAATGTAAGTTGACACCAACCCAGTTGTGTCAACAAAGGAGAAGGGAAGGAAAAAAAAAACACACACCAAGAAAGTAGACAGGTAGACATATGTGGGACATGGCTAATGACAGGGACTACATTAAAATTAGAAATAAGAATAAGACAGAAGGAGGGTGAAGGCAGAATAAAGGATTTAATACTGTTGGAGTCATATGTGGTGAAGACTTATTAGCTGACCTTGTTCAAAGAGTGTTTTCAGGTATTTTTTACCTGCTTGACGCGGTTTGAATTAAAGCTGCTGCTGCTACTGACACCACTGTTACTGATGCTATCATTATCTATTATTCTGCATTGTTCAACCCAGTCTCTCTCTGTCCCTAAAAAAATTAAATTAAAGTCATATTTCTTCATTATGATACGTTGGTACATTGGTAATAGCTGCACTGAAGTTGTAGGTTTGTATCCTGATGATTAGATTTAGTCAACAAAAGCACTTTAGTTTGTTTTTAGGTCATAATAAACACATCCTGTCTATAGTCTGAATATAAAGACGGACGTAGGGAGATGTGATGTCACCCGTTGGTTTCATTGGAGCCAGTTTGAAGCCAGAGTCACAGCTTATGGTCGGCATTATTTTTAAAATGTTTGGAGGCAGGACCCTTCAAAACAGGAGCTAAATTGTGCTGCTAAATGTAATTTCTAGGAGACAGGTCTGTATTATTATTGCTGTTATATATCCAAATCCAAATGGATACTAATTCTAAGTAGGTTTTAAGTGTTTGTAATGTGTTCATGCTGAAAAAGTGACTAAATACAGTCCATTTCTGAGTGTGATGTAGGAGAACACTGTCCCACAATGCAAAGCACAGCAGAAACATAAGATGGATAAACTACTCATGTAGAAGAAAGCATTACACAGACTTAAAATGTCCCGTCAACATGGTTTTTAGGCTACTAGAGGATGACCCGATATATTGGTCAACTGATATTATCGACCGATATTAGCCTGCCCACTGATGTATTGGTATTGGTGTTTATGTTGTTTGATATGTGTGAGAGATATATAGGCAGCATTTTATGTATATTTGATCCTTTTAAATAAATACATTCATATACATACTAGACTACCAGTGGTTTACTGTTTCAGTGCACTGGTGTGTTTGGTGACCACTTTTAAGGGAGCATTGCAAAAAATGTGTGTTTATAAGATTATCTACAAATATATAGATATATATTTTCACTCCCTTGCATCGGCCCCAAGACTCCAGTATCGATCGGACCCTAGTTGTTTTATACCTGGAACCCTGAAAAGCTCCTCTATCCATTCATACATTTCATACATGAATATATGTGCTGTATTAAAACCCAGTAGTTTACTGTTTCAGTGCACTGGTGTGTTTGGTGACCACTTTTAAGGGAGCATTGCAAAAAATGTGTAGAGAGAGAATGATCTGCAAATATATAGATTTACCGATAATTATCTCTCTATTCTAATCTATCTATCTAATCTATCTATTATATAGATCGGCCCCAACACTCCAGTATCGGTTGGACCCTAGCTCTATGCATTCATACATTTCATACATGAATATGTGTGCTGTATTGAAACCCAACAATAAGGAATAAATGATAAAATAATGATAATGGTGCTTCTCACATGCAAAATGATGCGATTGCTAATAGTCTAAAACCAGTACATGGTGTGCCTGAGTTAGTTAGTGAGTGACGGTGCCGTGAGCCTATGAATGAAAGGAAATGAAACACTATAAAAAAGATTTAAATATTTTGTCATAACTGAGTACAGGAAGTAAAAAAGGAGCAGCGACAGACAAATTATTCTATTCATATTTATTTGAAAACAACAATCCATTTTTTCCACTTCTACTGCGATTCCTCGTTGCAACTGGGGTCATACATGATATTTGTATTAATTCCACAGAACACCATCACAAAAGTTACCCTTTTATATGCACGTTTACCTTTTTTTTGTCCTTTTTTTTAATGTTTTTTTGTTGTATTGTTGTCATTTCTATACAATGACTTGTGCTTTGATATCTTTGAAACAGAGAAAAGAGATTTTTTTTTTTTAAAGACATCATTGTCGTCATGATAAGTGTACAACATAACAGAGGGAGGATCAAAAATAGAAAAAAGTCGTAAGAAGAGGATATACTGGTCGAATACACACCGATACAGAATACAGAGATACACACTCACATTGCAGCCTGCCCGGCTCCGCCCCAAAACTGTCAAAATAGAGAAAGTGAGACTGAAATCACAGCAACCCCCCCCCCCGCGACTGCTCCCTTCTTCTCCTGATTTTAGGATTTTTAAGTATTTTGCAACAAATACTCTCCCTGCTGGTGTGCAGAGTTTTGGCTAAATATTGCTTAGCTACAAAAAGGGATATCCAGAAGAGGAGGAGGAGGAGGAGGAGGAAGAGGAGGAGGAGGTGGAGGAGGGGGGGCGATCACAGAAGGGTTTAAAAAAAAAAGCAGTGCAGAAAAGCTTCAATGTCACAACTGTTTAAATGTTTTTATTATTATTATTGTCACTTTTTCAGGCGGTTGTCGGGGGTTTCAGAGCGCGGAGCAGTTCCCCTCCTAAACAAGTTTAATCAACGTTTGCTGCAGAACAACTGATCAGAGTGATGCGACGTTCATTCAGCAGAGATCCCAAGAAATATAAGGTGCATTTTTTTGTCAGAGAGTTTGGTGTATTTGTTAGTATGTATCCCCCCCCCTCCCCTCCCCTCCCCCCAACCCTAACACCCTTTCCCCCAGAAAATAAAGCCATTAAATTAAAAAAAAAAGAGCGTCAGTGGGTTGATTGCTGTGGCCGTAATGTGCATCAATGCCAACCAAAAAAAAAGAAAAAAGGAAAGAAAAAGGAAAAGAGAGGAAGAAGGGGGCCGGTTGAGTGAATATTTACATGGACTGGAATGTTTTCTCCGTTCAGATATCCCATGTATATTAAAAAAAACAAAACCTCTTTTTATTCATTCAAGCAAAAGGCGGTGTGACAAAATGCGCGGAGCTACCCTTTTAATAATAAAATCTGCATAACATCGACACCTTAACGGAGGCAGGTGTTAGAGAGGAAGAGGAAGAGGAGGAAGAGGAAGAGGGGAGGGAGAAGGGTGTTTAAAACCAACAACAGAGCAGAATGCCACGGTGCAAGAAGAAGAAGAAGAAGAAGAAGAAGGCATGTTCATTCACTTAATGCTGAGAGCAAGTCTGTGCCTCGTTAAAAAGTCAAACTAAAAAAAAAAAAAAAAGTTTATAATAATAATTTTAATAATAATACCACGAAATGAAAGTGTAAAAAAAAAAAAAAAAACCCTAGAAAAGTCACAACCAGGGAGGGACAGGCAAAGAGCAGCAGAGAGAATGTACAAGCAAAAAAACTACCATAACCTTTTTTATTTTTTATTAATGTGAATGTCATTCTAAAAATGTTTAAGTGCAGATATAGATAAAGATAGATAAAGATAGATAAAGATAGACAGGTTGATAGATTCTATATACTGTTTGTATTCATATGCGTGGGTAAATATTCTGGTAAAATCTTAACTTCTATGTGTATATACCTCCAAGTAGAGAGAGAGAGAGAGAGAGAGAGAGAGGGGAGGGGGGGGGGGGGGAGAGGAGGAGGGGGGAGGGAGGGCTCACTTAGACGTATATAAATAGGTCTAAACATATAAAGCCATATTACAGTGTACATATCCTCCCCCCCCCCCCCCCCCCCCCTTAAATTTTTGTAAGCGATTATAGCAAAAAACCCATCATCATGCTTTACATAGAAAAAGGCATCCACGACATTTAAGAAAAAAATTTACAATTTTTTTATGAAACATGGTAACAATAATAATAAATAGTATTATATAGAATTGCTGCTGTACACAAAAAAAGCAATTTTTTTTAAATTTCACTCATATAAAAATATGTTTTAGTGCAACCGTACGTAATAATAATAATAATAATAATAATAATAGTAAATATCCATAACTTCACATCGCTTGTCGAGACTTTTTAAAAGGTGGGGAGAAAAATGGGGGAAGAAGGAGGAGGTAGGGGGGGAAGGGGGAAGGGGGAGGGGGTAAACACAGGACAGAAGGAAAGGAAAGGAAGGAAGGAAGGAAGGAAAGGAAGGAAGAGAGAAAAAGGAGGAGGATAGGAAAAAGGGGGGAAGGTACTTTAGGGGGTTGCATTTATTACAAAGCTGATACGCAAAACTTGATAATATTGTATTTACATGAACCTTCCTGCTTTGTTTGCTTATAAGAATATAAGCAAAAAAAAAAAAAAGAAAGAAGAAAACCCCCAAAAAACCAAAAAAAAAAAAAAAAGATTCAAGAAAAGGCACACACATAGCTGTCCGATGTTTTTAGTTGTTGGTTTTTTTTGTTTATTTCTGACGTACCGCTGAAACCAGTCGAGTCCTTTTTTTTTTTTTTCTTTTTGGTCGGGCTCAT
>NC_070594.1:5908426-5915926 GCF_027409825.1 Scomber japonicus | reverse complement strand
GGAAGGAAGGAAAGAGAGAAGGAGGGAAGAAAAGGAACAGTCAAAACGGACAGGGTCAATTTGACCCGGGAGGACAACACAAGGGTTAAACTTGGTAGTAAACAGGAGCAACATTATCATTAATTTGGAGCCATATTTAATCTCTTTTAGCTGTTTTTGGGTCTCTAAAACTCTAAAATGACAAAAAATGACAGTAGAAGAGCGCTGAGAGTGAACCTCAGCAGTAAAGTTGCAGCTGGACAGTTAAACAATGAGATGAAACTCATAATAAAGCTCCGTTAAAGCCGAGAGAAGCTGCAGAGTCACTGATAACTCTCTGTAGGTTCATGTCTCCATGTGTGTGTTGGTGCAGTAGAAGCTAATTAATGTCTGACGGGTGAAGGACGAACTAAAGCTTCTGATTGTGTGATACAGAATTCATCATCAGGTCGGATGTGATGAAACCGACTCACAACAAATAAATAAATCCTAAGTGTTTCGTCTTCCTTGTTCCAATATCGTTTATACAGCGCCAAATCACAAAAGGTATTTAAAGTGATTTAAACACAGAGCGAGTTTAGACTGTCCACTTTAGACCAGACATTCCTCCATGAGCAAGCACTTCATGACAGCAGCGAGGAAAATCCCCTCGTTAACGGGAAGGAAGCTCAAGCAGAACCAGATTCTAGGTGGTATGTTAGGGATGTATGTTAAGGATTGTTGGAATATGCTAAAATCAGCCACTAAGCTAATATAACCCGTCATAAGTAATGAAATGAGTCGTGTCGTCCTCCCTCTGGCTCACCTTTGGTGGTGAAGCCCCCTGCGAGGAGAAACAGGTCGGATCATCCCCTTGTGGCGGCCTCGCGGCGAGAGGTCGCGCTTGTAGTCCCTCCCTGCTGGCGATGTGGGCCGAGAGAGAGGGGAGAGCAGCGAGAGATGTCCCCTCCTGGGGGAGAGGTCTCGTCTGTATCCGAGCTCCCTCTTAGGGGAGATGTGACGCAGAGGGGAGATGTCCCTTCTGGGCGAAAGGTGTCCGGCCCGAGGCGAGAGGTCTCGACGTGGGGAGAGGTACCGTCGTGCCGAGGGCGAGGACGATGGAGAGATGGGGGATGGGCAGCCGGAGTGGTCCAAACCTGGCGAGGAGAGGCGGGAGGAGGGCGAGGAGAGGTCCGGAGAGGGGATGGAGAGGTCTTCGTCCATGGAGGAGGGAGGCGCCAGCAGCCTGCCGCCCAGCGCCCCCTGCAGGCTTCGGTGGTACTCCGCCTGGCTTCGCTCCCGGTCGCTGAGCGGCGCCTGCGGAGTGATCTGGATGCTCGGCACGGTGGTGAAGTAGCCGAACAGCGGCGGCTTGTTGGCATGGTGACCCAGCAGGTCGGCCGCCGAGTGATGATGAGAGAGGTGAGGAGCCGGGTGGGAGGAAGCCACGGCTGTGATGGACATGGAGGGAAGGCCGTAAGGTTGCGGACTGGTGGAGCGTGAACGAGTCTTCGGGGTGGAGTCGCCGTCGTAGTCGTCTTCCTCGTCGTCTTCGTCGTCCACCTCGTCGCCGTCTTCCTCGCCGCCGTCGGAGTCGTCGGCATCTGAGAATTGGTGATCTGCCATCGCACCTCTGGACATCTTCTCAGACCGCTGACCGTCCTCTCCAATGTCTGGAAGAGGAGAAGAAGAAAAATTAAATATCAGGATTAAACGGAAGTAGAGGAATCAGATAAGGAACAAGAAGAAGAAGAAGAAGAGGTAAAGAGAAAGTAGAGGATGTTTGAGAAGAAGAGGAAAATGACGTACAGGAAGTGGAAAAGGAGGGAAAGAAAAATTAGAGGTAGCAGGAGACAGAAGACAGATGAGGAAAAAAGCAGAAGAAGAGAAAGTAAAGGCAGGAAGAAAAGAAAGGAGGGAGGGAGAAGGAAGGAAAGGAGGGAGGGAGGGAGGAACAATGAAGGAAAGGAGGGAGGAAGGGAGGGAGGGAGGAACAACGAAGGAAAGGAGGGAGGGAGGACGCATGGACGGGCGGAAGAAGGAACGAAGGGAGGAAGGATGGAAGGGAGGAGGAAGGAAGGAAGGAAAGGAAGGAAGGAAGGGAGGAAGAAGGAAGGAAAGGAGGAAGGATGCAAGGGAGGAAGGAGGGAAGGGAGGGAGGAAGGAAAGGAAGGAAGGAAAGGAGGAAGGATGCAAGGGAGGAAGGAAAGGGAGGAAAGAGGGAGGAAGGAAGGATGGAAGGGAGGGAGGAAGAAGGGAAGGGAGGGAGGAAGGAAGGAAAGGAGGAAGGAATGAAGGGAGGGAGGGAGGAAGGATGGAGGAAAGGAAGGAAGGAAAGGAGGGAGAGAGGATGGATGCAAGGGAGGATGGAAGGGAGGAAGAAGGAAAGGAAGGGGGGAGGAAGAAGGAAGGAAAGGAGGGAGGAAGGAAGGAAGGGAGAGAGGAAAGAAGGGAGGGAAGAAGGAAAGGAGGGAGGAAAGGAGGGAGGGAGTAAGGAGGGAAGGAAGGTGGAAAGAAGGGAGGAAGGATGGAAGGGAGGAAGGAGGGAGGAAGGAAGTAGGGAAGGAAGAATATATAAAGAATAGAAGAGAAAAACAAGGTGTTTAGGAACAAGTTAAAGGAGGAGGAAGAAGAAAACAAAGATGGTGGGAAAACTGTAAAACATGAAGAAGAAGAAGAGAAAGAAAAAGAAAGAAGAAAGAAAGAAAAGAAGCAACAGAAGCAGCAGGAGACAAAAAGAAGAAGAGAAAGATGAGTGGAGAAAAAGAAACAAGTTTGTATTAATACGTGGTGACAGAAGAGTTTTAGAAGTGAAACAAAAACAAAGACAGAAACCACATTCCCAGCAGCTCCGAGCAATAAAACATGAAACACACACACACACACACACACACACACACACACACACACGCACATACACACACACACACACACACACGAATACACACACACACACACACACGCACACACACACACACACACACACACACACAAACACACACACACACGTACATGCACACACACACACACACACATACACACACACACACATACACACACACACACAAACACACACACACACACACAAACACACACACAAACACACACACACACACACACACACACACACACACACAAAAAATCCCCTTGGACACTTTCCTTTCTTCCTTTCCTTTCCTCCGTCCCTCCTTTCCTTCCTTCTTCCTCCCTCCCTCCCTTCCTCCCTCCCTCCCTCCCTCCCTTCCTTCTTTCCTTTCCTTCCTTCCTTCTTCCTCCCTCTTTTCCTTCCTTCTTCCTCCCTCCCTTCCTTCCATCCTTCCGTTCTTCCCTCCTTCCTCCCTTCCTTCCTTTCCTTCCTCCCTCCCTCCTTACCTTCCTTCTTCCCTCCTTACCTTCCTTCTTCCTCCCTTCCATCCATCCTTCCTCCCTCCCACCCTCCCTCCTTTCTTTCCTTCCTTCTTCCTCCCCCCTCCCATCCATCCTTCCTCCCTCCCTCCCTCCTTTCTTTCCTTCCTTCTTCCTTCCTTCCTCCCTCCCTCCTTTCCTTCTTCCTCCCTCCCTCCTTCCTTCCTCCCTTGCATCCTTCCTCCTTCAGTTCCTCCCTCCCTCCCATCCTTCCTTCCTTCTACCCTTCCTTCCTTTCCTTCCTCCCTCCACAAAAACAAAGACAGAAACCACATTCCCAGCAGCTCGAAGCAATAAAACATAAAACACAATAAAACCACAAACACACAAAAATAAACACACACACACACACACACACACACACACACACACACACACACACACACACACACACACAAAAAGCCCCCTGGACACTTTGGTTTGTGTGCTGGGTGGACTCGGGCCAGAACGTTGGCAGGGTCTCGTTATACAGTAGCTGTAAAGTTTGTGTTGGCGGGAAACCAAACATCACTCTGAGTCTGAGTCCATTAGAAAGAAACCAGCTGATTGGCTTCCATCAGACGGTTAGAGTTAGGGTTAGAGGAAGAGGAAGAGGAAGAGGAAGAGTTAGAGGAAGAGGAAGAGTTAGAGGAAGAGTTAGAGGAAGAGTTAGAGTTAGAGGAAGAGTTAGAGGAAGAGGAAGAGTTAGAGGAAGAGGAAGAGTTAGAGGAAGAGGAACGTCTGAAATACAAATCAACACATTTTTTCCTTCCTTCCTCCCTCCCTTCCTTCCTCCCTCCCTTCCTTCTTCCCTTCCTTCCTTCCTTCCTCCCTCCCTCCATTCCTTCCTCCCTCCCTTCCTTCTTTTCTTTCCTTCCTTCTTCCACCCTTGCATCCTTCCTCCTTTCATTCCTTCCTCCTTTCCTTCCTTCCTCCCTCCCTCCTTTCCTTCTTCCCTCCTTCTTTTCCTCCCTTTCCTTCCTCCCTCCCTCCCTCCCTTCCTTCCTCCCTTCCGTCTTTCCTTTCCTTCCTTCTTCCACCCTTGCATCCTTCCTCCTTCCCTCCCTTCCCTCCTTACTCCCTCCCTCCTTTCCTTCCTTCTTCTTACTCCCTCCCTTCCTTCCTTCCTCCCTATATATATATATATATATCTATATATATATATTCTTCTTCTTTACTTTAATTGATATTATTTAGCTCTCCTGTGACTTTCCTCTCAGCAGAAGCAGCGTAGAGAGCAGCCAGCAGCTGTTTGGTGTTAATAAATCGTATTTAGCCGTGTCTGCTATGAGCGGAAATCAGATCCACTAACACTGCACTACTTTTCCAGTTAGTCTCTTATATACAACCGCTTTCACAAACCGCAACTGTTTATGTCTACGCGACTCACTGACTTGACTTTCTGTAGCGCTCTCTCCTTTTTCCCCCCCTGCGTGGGTTCTTTCAATTCCTGACGACGGCCAACACACACACACACACACACAGGAGGGTCGATTGATGTAAAATTTAATTTGGTGGTCTACATTGGTGGGAAATCACCACATACCAGTCAGAGGCCGGATAATCTGTTCTACCAAACATGGTTCACAGTTTATATAACCAGCTTTATTTTTATTCTGAAACACCTTCTTCTCCTTCTTCTTCTCCTTCTCCTTCTTCTTCTTCTTCTTCTTCTTCTTCTCCTTCTTCTTCTTCTTCTTCTTCTTCTTCTTCTTCTACTTCTCCTTCTTCTTCTCCTTCTTCTTCTTCTACTTCTTCTTCTTCTTCTACTTCTTCTACTTCTTCTCTGACTGCTTGTGTGTGTGGTACAGTAGCTCCGAGCACTTCAAATCTAAATGTATGTTTTCGGTAAATATCCAGACAGGCGTTGTGGTTAACCCGACAGTTAAATACATCAACGTCTACTAGGAAATCGACCACACCTCCATCCCAGGTGGTGGTGGTGATGGCATTTCTTAACCTTTGTGTCGTCCTCCCCGGGTCAAATTGACCCCGTCTGTTTTGACTGTTCCTTCCTTCCTTCCTTCCTTCCTTCTGGCCTTCCTTCCTTCCTTCCTTCTCTCTTTTCTTTCTTCCCTTCCTCCCTTCCTTCCTCCCTCCTTCCTTTCTTCCTTCCTTCCTTCCTTCCTTCTCTCCATCCTTCTTTCCTCCCTCCCTCCTACCTTCCTTCCTTCCTTCCCTCCCTCCCTCCTTCCCTCACTCCTTTCCTTCCTTCTTCATCCCTTCCTTCCTTCTTTTTTTATGTTCCTTTTATTTGAAGCACTTGGTTATTATTATTATTATCAGCTTGTCAATGAGTGGTGATGAAGTACTTTGAACTACAGTAACCTGTTTGAAAGCTGCTACATAAATACATTTTAATTGATTGATTGATTGATTGATGGATGTTCCTTCATTATGAAGAGTTTGGTCACATTAGTTTGTTTAGAAACGGCTCCAAAGACTAATAACAGTGATCATGTTTTCAGTCTCTAGAGAGTAGTTCAGTGTGATACGGACGATACTGAGCATGTGCAGGAATGTGCTAGCTTTACATGCTTGTTGTGCTTCATATCACATAATAGTACATTCCTCAGAGAGCTTCAATACAGAAGAGAAGCGGTTGTATCTTTCCTGTCCTCCCTTGCATTCTTCCTTCCTTCCTTCCTCCCTCCCTTCCTTCCTTCTTCCTCCCTTCCATCCTTCCTCCCTTCCCTCCTTTCCTTCCTCCCTTGCATCCTTCGTCCTTTCTTTCCTTCCTTACTTCCTTCTTTCCTCTGTCCTTCCATCTTTCCTGCCTTCCTTCCTTCCTTCCTTCCTCCCTCCCTCCTCTTTCCTTCCTTCTTCCTCCCTTCCTCCCTTGCATCCTTCCTCCTTTCCTTCCTTCTTCCCTCCCTTTCCTCCTTACTCCCTGCCTCCTTTCCTTCCTTCTTCCTCCCTCCCTCCCTTGCATCCTTCCTCCTTTCCTTCCTTCTTCCTCCCTCCCTCCCTTGCATTCTCCCTTCCCTCCTCCCTTCCCTCCTTCCCTTCCTTCCTCCCTCCCTCCTTCCCTTCCTTCCTCCCTCCCTCCTTTCCTTCCTTCTTCCTCCCTTCCATCCTTCGTCCTCCCTCCCTTCCCTTGCATCTTTCCTCTGTCCTTCCATCTTTCCTGCCTTCCTTCCTTCCTTCCTCCCACCTTCCTTCCTTCCTTCTGTTTACATGCTTGTTGTGCTTCATATCACATAATAGTACATTCCTCAGAGAGCTTCAATACAGGAGAGAAGCGGTTGTAATAAGTAGCACAGTAAGCTAACAGGCGTCCACAGAACTGCTCTCCAGAGACTGAAATCTGTTATTCTTTGGAGCCGTTTCTAAACAGAGCTAATGTGAGTGTAATCGTTGTGTCACCCAGAGCAACGCTGCGGCTCACTGATGTGCTTTTAATCGTTTTTAGGGATAACAGAGCTCTACAGCGTTTACATACATGTTGGTTTGGCTCTGAACATGAGATTTGTTGATAATAAGAAAAATATAGAAAATCGGCCACTATTATAATAATAATAAAAATAATAGTTAAATCTGTATAAACTTAAACTTGTGCTGTTTGGTTTAAACTTTTAAAACCACAGAACTTAATTTGAGTTTTTTTAATAGAGAGTTAAAGATTCCTTTCCTTCCTTCCTTCCTCCTTCCTCCCTCCCTTCCTTCCTTCCTTCCTCCCACGCATCCTTTCTCTCTCCTTTCCCATCTTCCTCCCTCCCTTCCTTCTTCCTCCCTCCTTTCCTTCCTTCTTCCTCCCTTCCTTCCTTTCCTTCTTCCTCCTTTCCATCCTTCCCCCCTCCTTTCCTTCCTTCTTCCTCCCTCCATTCCTTCCTTCCTTCCTCCCTACCTTCCCTCCTTTCCTTCCTTCTTCCTCCCTCCCTTCCTTCCTCCCTTGCATCCTCCCTCCTTTCCTTCTTTGCTCCCTCCCTTCCTTCCTTCCTCCTTTCCTTCCTTCCTCCCTTCGTTCCTTCCTCCCTTGCATCCTCCCTCCCTCCCTTGCATCCTCCCTCCCTCCCTTGCATCCTCCCTCCCTCCCTTCCTTCCTTCCTCCCTCCCTTCCCTCCTTACTCCCTCCCTCCTTTCCTTCCTCCCTTGCATCCTTCGTCCTTTCTTTCCTTCCATCTTTCCTCTGTCCTTCCATCTTTCCTTCCTTCCTTC
>NC_070594.1:5880522-5907926 GCF_027409825.1 Scomber japonicus | reverse complement strand
TTTCCTTCCTTGCTCCCTCCCTCCTTTCCCTCCTTCCTCCCTCCCTCCTTTCCTTCCTTCTTCCCTCCCTTCCCTCCTTTCCTTCCTTCCTTGCATCCTTCATCCTTTCTTTCCTTCCTTCCTTCCTTCTTTCCTCTGTCCTTCCATCTTTCCTTCCTTCCTTCCTTCCTTCCTTCCTTCCTTCCAAGCCCAAAACTACTTGTTATGTTAAAGCTCATGTAATTAGCTCCTCTCTGAACTCCCTCGACCTCGAGAGAAACAGCGGACGAGACTTTTATTAATTATGTGAATATTTGAGGGGAAATCAGATTCCTCCCACTCCGACCACGATGTCATTTACATCACATTCTTTAGATTATTTCCACATCAGCTGATTGACAGGAAGTCGGACTCCTCGGCAGTCGGGAGGCGATAAACTGAACATATCACATATATTATTAGACTACATATATCTCTGAGTGACTTACAGAAAAGAAGAGCTTGTGGTTTTGAATCCGGACGTTTCTCAGGAGTATTTTAATAACAATATGAGACTTTTCCTGAGTGTGGTTGTTTGACACCCGTCCAGCTCTGCTTTCCATTTCAATAATTGCGGCTGTAGCGACCGCACCGAGCCAAGAAACGCTGCAGGCAAAACACTCGACGGGATAGAAGGATGTCACTGCTAGCTCTTATAGTGTGTATCAGTGTGTGTGTGTGTGTGTGTGTGTGTGTGTGTGTGTGTGTGTGTGTGTGTGTGTGTGTGTGTGTGTGGTTCGTACCGGCGTCGTCTGCCTCGTTGTCCTCGACTGAAGACATGGAGACTCCCAACTCCAGACACTTTTTCATATGAGCTTTAGACTTCATGTGCTTCGTCAGGTTTCCTATAAAACACACACACACACACACACACACACACACACACACACACACACACACACAGAGAAACCAGTTAATGACCCTCGACTTACTGGAAACCAGCTTGTTTGGCTGCATCAAGTGGAAAAAAACAAAAAAAAAGGTGAAATGGAAATAAAACAAGTGATACGACAAAATGACTCAATCTGCTTCATAGTAAACTTATAAAACCCTCCTGTTGTCCTCAGGAAGGACAGGACAGGACAGGAGGAAAGGAGGAAGGAGGAAGGAGGGAAGGGAGGGAGGGAGGGAGGTAGGAAAGGAAGGACAGAAGGAAGGGAGTAAGGAGGGAGGGAGGAAAGGAAGGACAGGAGGAAGGGAGGAAGGAAGGAGGGAGCGAGGAAAGGAAGGACAGGAGAAAGGGAGAAAGGAAGGACAGGAGGAAAAGAGGGAAGAGGGAGGGAGGGAGGAAAGGAGGATGGAAGGAAGGAAGGAAAGGAAAGGAGTAAGGAAGGAGGGAGGGAGGAAGGAAGGACAGGAGGAAAGGCGTAAGGAGGGAGGGAGGGAGGAAAGGAGGATGGAAGGAAGGAAAGGAAAGGAAAGGAGGGAGGAGGGAAGGAATGAAGGAAGGGAGTAATCAGAGAAAGAAGGGAGGAAGGAAAGGAAGGAAGGAAAGGAGTAAGGAGGGAGGGAGGGAGGAAGGAAGGTAAGGAGGAAAAGGGGGAGGAAGGAAGGAAGTAAAGGAGTAAGGAGAGAGGGAGGAAGGAAGGAACAGTCAAAAGAGAGACAGGGTCAATTTGACCCGGGAGGACGACAGACAGGAAGTTAAGGTTGTCGTGGAGATAATGGCTTTTTATTTAAACATCAGATATTGTCGAGTCAGCGTCGGCCAGCTCTGATGTGATGAGCTGCGGTCAGACAGGAAGCTCTCTGCATCTTTTATTTATTCATCTAATCGCTCCGTTGTTCTTTTATAATGAGCTTAATGGATAAAGATGTAAGGAGGAGGAGTTTACTCACTTTTATAAAAACTGATGACTCATGAAAAAGTGTGATGATGATGATTAGTCTGGTGTTTTAGAAAAGTTTTAACACAGCAGAAGCTTCTCTAACTTTTATAAGAGGCACATTTACCAGGTAATTATAGAATATTTGTAACTTTCTATCATTATTATTGATTCATCTGTCAGCTATCTTCTTGATTTATCGTTCAGGACCAGAAAATGACTAAAAATGTTTCAATAATTATGTTTTTTTTTTGTAGGAAAGATGGAAGGAAGGAAGGAAGGAAGGAAGGAAGGAAAGATGGAAGGACAGAGGAAAGAAGGAAGGAAGAAAGGAAGGTAGGAGGGAGGGAGGGAGGAAGGAAAGAAGGACAGAAGAAAGAAAGAAGGAAGGTAGGAGGGAGGGAGGGAGGGAGAGAGGAAGGAAAGAAGGAAGGAATGTAGGAGGGAGGGAGGAAGGAAAGAAGGACAGAGGAAAGAAAGAAGGAAGGAAGGAAGGTAAGGTAGGAGGGAGGGAGGGAGGAAGGGAGGAAGGAAAGAAGGACAGAGGAAAGAAAGAAGGAAGGAAGGAAGGTAGGGAGGGAGGGAGGGAGGGAGGAAGGAAAGAAGGAAGGAAGGTAGGAGGGAGGGAGGAAGGAAAGAAGGACAGAGGAAAGAAAGAAGGAAGGAAGGAAGGTAGGAGGGAGGGAGGAAGGAAAGAAGGACAGAGGACAGAAGGAAGGAGGGAAGGAAGGAAGGAAGAAAGGAAGGATGGAAGGAAGGTAGGAAGGCAGGAAAGACAGAGGAAAGAAGGAAGAGAGAGAGAGAGAGAGAGAGAGAGAGAGAGAGAGAGAGAGAGAGAGAAAGAAAGAAGGGAATGAAATGCAGTAAAGGTAACCACACGGCTCCGTAAATGAAAAGCTGTTGAGTCGTGGCTCAGAATATTAGTTAGTGGTGACTCTCGTCTGGAAAAGTCCATCCAGCGTTACATAAACAGACATTATGAAGCGAGCACAGATTGAGTATCGAGTCTCTACCATAAACAGACATTATGAAGCGAGCACAGATTGAATATCGAACCTCTACCATAAACAGACATTATGAAACGAGCACAGATTGAATATCGAACCTCTACCATAAACAGACATTATGAAGCGAGCACAGAGTGAGTATCGAACCGCTACCATAAACAGACATTATAAAGCGAGCACAGATTGAGTATTGAATCTCTACCATAAACAGACATTATGAAGCGAGCACAGATTGAGTATTGACTCTCTACCATAAACAGACATTATGAAGCGAGCACAGATTGAGTATTGAATCTCTACCTTTATGAAGCGAGCACAGATTGAATATTGAATCTCTACCTTTATGAAGCGAGCACAGATTGAATATCGAATATCTACCATAAACAGACATTATGAAGCGAGCACAGATTGAGTATCGAGTCTCTACCATAAACAGACATTATGAAGTGAGCACAGATTGAATATTGAATCTCTACCTTTATGAATCGAGCACAGATTGAGTATTGAACCTCTACCATAAACAGACATTATGAAGCGAGCACAGATTGAGTATTGAACCTCTACCATAAACAGACATTATGAAGCGAGCACAGATTGAGTATTGAACCTCTACCATAAACAGACATTATGAAGCGAGCACAGATTGAGTATTGAGTCTCTACCTTTATGAAGCGAGCACAGATTGAGTATTGAACCTCTACCATAAACAGACATTATGAAGCGAGCACAGATTGAATATTGAGTCTCTACCATAAACAGACATTATGAAGCGAGCACAGATTGAGTATTGAGTCTCTACCTTTATGAAGCGAGCACAGATTGAGTATTGAACCTCTACCATAAACAGACATTATGAAGTGAGCACAGATTGAGTATTGAGTCTCTACCATAAACAGACATTATGAAGCGAGCACAGATTGAGTATTGAATCTCTACCATAAACAGACATTATGAAGCGAGCACAGATTGAGTATTGAACCTCTACCATAAACAGACATTATGAAGCGAGCACAGAGTGAGTATTGAATCTCTACCACAAACAGACATTATGAAGCGAGCACAGATTGAGTATCGAGTCTCTACCATAAACAGACATTATGAAGTGAGCACAGATTGAGTATTGAGTCTCTACCTTTGGTCTTGAAGGCGAAGTTGCAGAACTTGCAGACGTACGGCCGAACGTCGGTGTGTGTCCGGATGTGTTTCTTCAGCATGCTCGGCTTCTTGCAGCGGATGCCACATTCCTCACAGATGTACTTCCCTCGACCGCGGCCGCGAACATAAACGTAGTCCTCGTTGGACTTGTACCTGGAAAAAAGAAACATGAATGCGTTAGTGATGAGGAGGAGGAGGGGGTTGCTTTAGTTTTTTTGGGGTGAAACTGGAATCCTTTTTTTCTTCTTTTTTTTTTTACAGTGTAAATCCTCCAAATGTTTAAGCTTCATGTCGCCCTCTCGGGTCAAATTGACCCCGTCTCCCTTTTGACTGTTCCTTCTTTCCTCCCTCTTTCTTTAATTTTCCTTCGTTCTTCCCCTCCTCCCCTCTTTCTTTGCTCCCTCCTCCTTCCATACTTCTTTCCTCATTTCCTTCCATCCTTCCTTGCTTCCTTCCTTCCTTCCTCTTTTCCTCCTTACTCATGTCCTTCCTTCCTTGCTGCCTGCCTCCCTCCTTACTCCTTTCCTTCCTTCCTTCCTTCTTCCCTTCCTTCTCTCCTTCTCTCCTTACGTCCTTCCTCTTTTGCTCCCTCCCTCCATACTCCTTTCCTTCCTTCCTTCCTTCCTTCCTTCCTTCCTTCCTTCCTTCCTTCCTTCCTTCCTTCCTCCTGGATGGTGGGTTAACATATTTCATTTCAATGTTAAACAGACAGAAAATATTCTTATAAACAGAAAAGTATCTTTGAATGTTTCTTATTTTTTAGAAACATGAATGAAAAAGTCTCCTCATGTTAATTATTATATTTACTACACTTATTATCCTCTGTGTGTTTATCATCGTGTTGTGTTGTGTTTTGTGCCCACGCTGTAATTCCTCCTCTGGGAATAACTAAAGGACTTTAAACTGAACATCAGAGTTTAGCAGCAGCATTAAAACACAGATAAATGATTTATAATGATTTATAATGATTTATGAACGATGAATAATAATGACGGAATAATCATGATGTGATTAAAAAGGGTCGACGGGGTTCAATGCTGTTGTTTTAATTTACACTAAATATATTATACCATTTAAATTTAACATAGTATCAGTGTGACTGTTACTAAATTAACCCTCCTGTTGTCCTCCCGGGTCAAATTGACCCCGTCTGTTTTGGCTGTTCCTTCCTTCCTTCCTTACTCTTTCCCTCCCTCCCTCCTACCTTCCTTCCTTCTTTCCTCTGTCCTTCCTTCCTTCCTCCCTCATTCCTTCCTCCTCCCTTCCTTTCTCCCTCCTCTCTCCCTCCTTCTCTCTTCCTTCCCTCCCTCCCTCCTCCCTCCTCCCTTCCTTCCTCCCTCCCTCCTTCCTTCCTTAATTCTTTCCTCCCTCCCTCCCTCCTCACTTCCTTCCTCCCTACTTCCCTTCCTCTTGTCCTTTCTCCTTCCCTCTCTCCTACCTTCCTTCCTCCTTTCCTCCGTCCTTCCTTCTTTCCTTTCCTCCCTTCCTTCCTCCCTCCTTTCCTTCCTTCCTCATCCCTCCTCCCTTCCTTCCTTCTTTCCTCCCTCCCTCCCTCCTTCTCTCTTTCTTTCCTTCCTCCATCCCCCTCCTTTCCTTCCTTCCTTCCTTCCTTCCCTCCCTCCCTCCTTCCTACCTTCCTTCCTCCTTTCCTCTTGTCCTTTCTCCTTCCCTCTCTCCTACCTTCCTTCCTTCTTTCCTTCCTCCCTCCTTTTTTCCTTCCTCCCTCCCTCCCTCCTTCCGTCCCTCCTTCCTTCCTTCCTTCCTTCCTTTCCTTCCTCCCTTCCTTCCTTGACTTGAGGACAACAGGAGGGTTAAAGTGTTTTCGGAGGCTCACAAACTAAAACTGGAACAACTTCAGCTTTTCCACTTCTATATTTTATCCTCATTGTCTTTAAAAGCAGCTCCTTAGATAACCACAAGTCCTCCTTTTCCAGTCCCACTTCTTCTTCTTCTTCTTTTACAACCCCCCTTTCTCTCTCTCTTTTTTTTTAAACATCACTGTCAGACATGATTCTCGATCCAAATGAGGCTTTGAGTGAACCAGCGGACACTTGGCAGCAGGATCAGTGCATGTCTGCGGGAGTCTGTCTGTCATGGAGGGAAATTACCACCAACCACCAGTCAAACGCTGACCAATGTTGTCTGTCTTTCCTCAGCCGCAGAACATCACATTCAGACTCTGTTACCCCCCCCCCGCCCCCCTCTAATACCCGCCCCCCCACAACCCCCCCCCCCCTCCTCCCCCGCTGCTGAATGGTGTAGTTTCCTGTCCTGTCTGCAGCGGTTGGAGGAGTGAAGGTAATGGAGTAGTTCAGAGCCTCATGTGTCAAAAAGGAGGTGGAATATCAGCTAACTTCCTTCTTTCCTCCATTCTTCCTTCCTTTCCTTCCTTCCTTCTTTCTTTCCTCCATCCTTCCTTCCTACCTTCCTTCCTTCCTTCTGTCCTCCATTCTTCCTTCTTTTCCTTCCTCTCTTCTTCCATCTTTCCCTCCTTCCTTCCTACCTTCCTTTCCTCTCTTCCGTCCTCCATCCTACCTTCCTTCCTTCCTTCTTTCCTCCATTCTTCCTTCCTTTCCTTCCTCTCTTCTTCCATCTTTCCTTCCTTCTTTCCTTCCTTCCCTCCTTCCTACCTTCCTTCGTCCCTCCCTCCCTCCCTCCCTCCTACCTTCTTTCCTCCCTTCCTCTTTTCCTTTCTCCTTCCCTCTCTCCTACCTTCCTCCCTCCTTTCCTTCTTTCCTCCCTTCTTCTTTTTCCTTTTTCCTTCCCTCTCTCCTATCTTCCTTCTTTCCTTTCCTCCCGTCCTTCCTCCCTCCTTTCCTTCCTTCCTTCCTTCTTCCTCCATGCTTCCTTCCTTTCCTTCCTCTCTTCTTCCATCTTTCCTCCTTCCTTCTCTCCTTCCTTCCTACCCTTCTTCTTTCCTTCCTTTCCTCTCTTCCTTCTTCCATCCTACACCCTTTCCTTCTTTCCTCCATCCTTCCTTCCTTCCTTCCTTTCATTCCTCTCTTTTTCCATCCTTCCTTCCTTCTTTCCTCCATCCTTCCTTCCTTTCCTTCTTCTCTTCCTCACTTACCACCAACCACCAGTCAAATGTTGTCTGTCTTCCCTCAGCCGCAGAACATCACATTCAGACTCTGTTACCCCCCCCCCCCCACAACCCCCCCTCCCTGCTGCTGAATGGTGTAGTTTCCTGTCCTGTCTGCAGCGGTTGGAGGAGTGAAGGTAATGGAGTAGTTCAGAGCCTCATGTGTTAAAAACGAGGTCGAATATCAGCTAACATCAAACAAATCCTCGTCTGCATCGAGCGAGGGGGGAAAAATCCGTCTTTCAACTCCGTAGCGCCGTGGAGTGGGAAATACCTCTGAACGCTCGTCTGAGTCGAGACGTTTACACAGCTGCGGCCAGTTATGAAAATGAATTACTATGATTATTTTTGTTTTATTCTATTTTATTCACGCCACACGGTAAGATCATAAAAGCAGATTTGCTTTCAAAATGTTCAGGTGTAGAGGAGAAGGGGGGGGGAAAGGGGGTGAAGGAATAAATGGGGGTAATGGATTCAGTTTTCCTTCCCAAAACTTGTTTTTTCTTTCATCCAGAAAGATTTTGATCCTTATTTTTTTTACAAGTTTTGTGTTTTTGTGCGTCTGTTTCCCCCGTTTGCCTCTTAGTGCGGTTTGTATCCACTTAATGCTCCTAAAGTGTCCTTTGGGGACAAAAGAGAATTACTTCACTGTCTGCTGCATTTAATAACTCCCTGTATGTGTGTGTTTGTGTGTGTATATGTACTGTATATGTGTGTGTGTGTGTGTGTGTGTGTGTGTGTGTGTGTGTGTGATGGCATTTTTGCATGTTTGTCTGTTCCATGCAGTAACCTTGGCCCGGTTGGCCCTCTACTGTAAGACTATAAAACATTATGATACTGCAGGAATGTCTCACACTACGGGGGGTTTCTAGCTTTAACTCCCTCACACAGGCTTTATTAGACCAGTTAAAAGTACATTTTAGGGGTAAATACCTTCGCTTTCTATGTGGAAAATAATCTATTACTTTTAATAACATCATAACTGAAATATAAAGGCTCGTCTTGGCTCCGTCGCTATCAAACTAAACTTTTTTTATTGCTTCAAAGTCCGTATCAGATTCCTGAGAACTGAAAACAATCAATTAAGAAAATTATAAGTGCTGATGTGAAGCTGAGCTACACTGTTTAACCCTCCTGTTGTCCTCAAGTCAAGGTAGGAAGGGAGGAAGAAGGAAGGAAAGGAAAGGAGGGAGGAAGGAAGGAACGGAGGGAGGAAGGAAAGAGGGAAGGAAGGAAGTAAAGGAGGGAGGAAGAAAAGGAGGAAAGAAGGGAGGAAGGAAGGAAGGAAGGTAGGAGAGAGGGAGGAAAGAACAAAGGAAAGTAGGAGGGAGAAAGGAAAAGAGGAAGGAAGGAAGGAAGGAAGGAGGGAGGGAGAAAGGAAAAGAGGAAGGACACAGGAAAGAAGGAAGGAACGGAGGGAAGAAGGAAAGAGGGAAGGAAGGAAGAAAGGAAGGAAGGAAGGAAAGGAAGGGAGGAAGGAAAGGACATGAGGAAGGAAAAAAGGAAGGAAGGAAGGAAGGAAAGAAGGACAAAGGACATAAGGAAGGAAAGAAGGAAGGGAAGAAAGTAGGGGGGAGGAAAGAAGGAGAGAAGGAAGGAAGAAAGGAAAGGAAGGAAGGAAGGAAGGAAGGGAGGAAGGAACGGACATAAGGAAGGAAGAAAAGAAGGAAGGAAGGAAGGGAGGAAAGAAGGAACAGTCAAAATAGACGGGGTCTGCTTTAATAAAATACAGTTTTTAATAAATATATTATTAAACTCTAAAGTTCAAATCAAACTAACAAAAAGTAAAAATATGAAGTCGACTCTCACGCCAGCTTTTGCTACTTTTCTGATACTTGTTGCCATGGAAACATTTCAGTATTGACGTTTAAATGCTCTGCTTTGTCCAAAAAAAAAGTTATTTCTGCAGCTCATCTGAGATTCTCTGCAGCCCTGCGGACCCTCGTTCACTCGTTCACTCGTTAGCTGACTCATTTTTTAGGAAGCTTGATGCCAAAACTACTGCCAACAAAAAAACCTCTTATCTCACACAGGAAGAAAAGTTAAGAGTGAAATCTAAACTTTTACAACAGAGAGGTGTAAATTAACTATTTAACCCTCCTGTTGTCCTCGAGTCAAGGAAGGACAGTAGGAAGGAAGGAAAGGAGTAAGGAGGAAAAGAGGAAGGAATATAGGAGAAGAGGAAGGAAAGGAGGAAGGAAGGAAGGAAGAAAAGGAGTAAGGAGGAAAGGAGGAAGGAAGGAAGGAAGGAAAGGAGTAAGGAATTTAGGAGAGGAGGAAGGAAAGGAGGGAGGACGGAAGGAAGAAAAGGAGTAAGGAGGAAGGAAGGAAGGAAGGAAAGGAGTAAGGAGGGAGGGAGGGAGGGAGGAAGGAGAGAAAGAAGGGAGGAAAGGAAGGAAGGAGGGAGGGAGGGAGGGAGGGAGGAAGGAAAGGAGGAAGGAAGGAAGGAAAGGAGTAAGGAATTTAGGAGAGGAGGAAGGAAAGGAGGGAGGACGGAAGGAAGAAAAGGAGTAAGGAGGAAAGGAGGAAGGAAGGAAGGAAGGAAAGGAGTAAGGAGGGAGGGAAGGAAGGTAGGACGGAAGAAGGACAGATGAAAGAAAGAAGGAAGGAAGGAAGGAAGAAAGGAGGGAGGGAGGGAGGGAGGGAGGGAAGGGAGGAAGGGAGGAAGGAAGGACAGAAGGGAGGAAAGAAGGAACAGTCAAAAGAGACTGTTGAAGGTTGCTGCTGCTGACCTTTGACCCCAGACCCACTAAACACTGAGCTTTATTTATCCTCACAGCTAAATATCAAACCAAAAAGACTTTAAAGACATTTGTTAACAACGTTTCTCTGTGGGTTTAGTTTGTGCCCGTTGAGCTTCGGGTCCAAACCCCTCGGAGCCTGGTAAACTCATCACAGGCCTAACGACTAACCTAACCACTCCAAACGCAGCGCTGTGATTGGACGTCGGCTTTCATAATTCTCGCTCTGGCTTTTATAGACTGGAGTGTAGTGGGATCCGTCCCTCATTACTTTTTATTTTAAAGCCTTTTTCACACTGTTGTTAGTTTTCTTTCTAAAATCAGAAACTCTGGTGTAATTATTTATTTTATATTTTAGGTTTATCGCTTTCTAAGACAACTTTAACCTTCCTGTCGTCCTCCCGGGTCAAATTGACCCCGTCTCTTTTGACTGTTCCTTCTTTCCTCCCTTCTGTCCTTCCGTCTGGCCTTCCTTCCTTCTTTCCTTCCTTCCCTCCCTCCCTCCTCCCTCCCTCCCTCCCTCCCTTCCTTCCTTCTGTCCTTCTGTCCTTCCTTCCTTCCTTCCTTCCTTCCTTCCTTCCCTCCCTCCCTCCCTTCCTTCCTTCTTGTCCTTCTTTCCTTCCTCCCTTTCCTACCTCCTTCCTTCCTCCCTTCCTTCTTTCCTTTCCTTCCTTCCTTCAGATGGAAGGAGGAAAGGAAGGAAGGGAGGAAGGGAGGAAGGAGGGAGGGAGGGAAGGAAGGGAAGAGAGAAGGACAGAAGGAAGGAAGGAAGGAAGGAAAAACAGACAGGAGGAAAGAAGGACAGAAGGAAGGAAGGAAGGAACGAGGGAAGAAAAAAAGGACAGGAGGAAAGAAGGAACAGTCTAAACAGACGGGGTCAATTTGACCCGGGAGGACGACAGGAAGGTTAAATATTTGAATCTTTTATTTCCTCTCATGCAGCCGATCGTGCTCTTATTGTGAAAAGCAAAAAACTGGACAAAACTGGATCGGCATGCGGAAACAAACCAGAACTTGAGGAGTCATTGTTTTGTTGCGTCTGACAGCTGATTGATTATTTGGTTACTATGGTTTCAGATCAGCTCTCTCTCTCTTTACCCCCTCTGACAGTTTCCACTAAGAACTGGTTTTTGGAAATCTGAGATCTGAGATAATCATCCGGCGTTGCTCAGCAGTTGTAACGGAAACTCCTGAGATTTGGAGATATTGACAAAAGAAGCCAAACGAGTTACCCAAAATGAAAACATACGCCAACCTCTTCGGGGGAAATTAATGATAATGTTTCCTCTTTGCAAACCTCACATGGGCGAGAGAGAGTGAGAGTGATATAACACCAACAGACCTTTTTATGGAGGTAGAAGCGAGACTTTACATCACTTTAAATAAATGTATGTTCATCATGAAAGTTTAGACTTAACAATAACTTCTTAAAAGGCTCTTAACCTTCCTGTCGTCCTCCCGGGTCAAATTGACCCCGTCTGTTTTGACTGTTCCTTCCTTCCTTCCTTCCTTCCTCCTTCCTTCCTTCCTCCTTTCCTTCTTTCCTCCCTTCTTTCCTTTCTTCCTTCCTCCTACCTTCTTCCCTTCCTTCCTTCCTTCCTTCTCTCTTTCTTTCCTCCCCCCTACCTTCTTCCCTTCCTTCCTCTGTCCTTCATTCTTTCCTCCCTTCCTTCATTCCTTCCTTCTTTCCTCTCTCCCTCCCTCTCTCCTACCTTCCTTCCTTCTTTCCTCCGTCCTTCTTTCTTTCCTTTCTTCCTTCCCCCCTCCTTCCCTTCCTTCCTTCCTTCCTTCCTTTCTCCCTCCCTCCCTCTCTCCTATCTTCCTTCCTTCATCCTTCCTTTTTTCCTTTCCTTCCTTCCTTCTTCCCTTCTTTCCTCCCTCCCTCCTTCCCTCTCTCCTACCTTCCTTCCTTCTTTCCTTCCTTCTTCCCTCCTCCCTTCCTTCCTTCCTTCCTCCCTTCTTTCTTCCCTCCCTCCCTCTCTCCTACCTTCCTTCCTTTCCTTCCTTCCTTCCTCCCTTCTTTCCTCTCTCTCTCTCTCCCTCTGTCCTACTGTCCTTCCTTCTTTTCTTTCCTCCCTCCCTTCCTTCTTTCCTTTCCTCCCTTGCTTCCTCCCTCTCTCCTACCTCCCTTCCTTTCTTCCTTCCTCCCTTCCTTTCCTCCCTTCCTTCTTCCCTCCTTTCCTACCTTCCTTCTTTCCTTCCTTACACTGTCTTATGTAGAAATTAAATTTTTCATTAACGGCCTAAAATCTGTTCTCAGTCACAGAAAAATAGATTATATATATTTATAGATCATTCTAGTATATATACAAATACTAGAATAATGTGATCTACAGTGCAAAGGCAACGAGAGAAAACTACATTTAAATCAATAATTCAAAAGTGCAAGTTACTACAACACATTTGATATAATACAGGATCATTTCCATCGCTTTATTGGGCTGAAGTTCTTGAACTGTGTGCGTTAGCTGAACTTACCCGCCTTCGAAGATCTTGATGCGGGTCGGTTCGTTGGCGGGCTGCTTGACCGAAACCTCCTTCTCCACCTGCTCCTCCTTCGAACGGTCCCACGACACCACTCCCTTCATCTTCCTCCCAAAGTTACTGACATCAACCGGCATCAGCTCTGGCTTCAACTACAGCAACAAAAGAAGAAAAAGGAAAGAAAAGAAAGGAAATGAAGTATGACGCCATGAAGAAAAAATGTTCTTTCTCTGTATTTGAATCCACGGCTGTTTTAAATCTTTATATTTCAGACAAACCTGATCAAATCTCAGCTTCCAGGCCACAGATGACACCAGTTTTCCAGAGCTGGGTGGCGACATGGCCGCCGTTGTGTACATGTGGTCAGTGTTCCTCCTCTGTTTGGACCTCAGCAGGGTCAGCGCAGCTTTGGTGCTGAGGTTCAGAGGGTTGGGGTTGTATGAGCTCACACACCACGAGTTGTAGACGGAGCTTCGCACGGCAGCCTGGGTGCTGTTGGGTTTGGTGTAGTTCAAGAAACACCAGCTGACTCTGCTCATGGTGCGAAGGCTCGGGAACTGGAAAAACTGCTGGACGTCGGCTACATCCGTGACGAGCAGAGTCTGACCCACTGCTCCGGATAATCCTGGACTTTGGTTGGCAGCTAGCTGAACCAGCATGCTAACAGGGAGTTTACTGGATGTGGGATGCTTGGAGTTGTCCGCGTCCTCAGCATCGTTGCAGGAGACCATGGAGTGGGGGCTGGAGCTCGGGTCTGGGGCTGAATCGTCCACATCGAGCTCCTCTGGGGAGTCCCGGCCGCATGAAGCTGGAGAACGATCTGTGACAATCTGGAGAGGAGGGGTGAAGCTCTCTGCCCGGGGTACATCCGGGAGGTGGGGGGCAGAGGAGCGCACGGGAATGGCAATTTTGGTGGCAACAGGAAAGTCGCTTAGTGGAGGAGAAGAAGACATCCTTTCAGAATCATCCATAGAGCCTTCGCTCTTAAGAGGAGCTCGATGAGCTCTGCCTGGATCCTTCTCAGGCTTGCTACTGGTTTCAGTCCCACTCAGCTCAACAGCACCCATCTCCTTAACAATCTGTCCATACATCCTCTCCTCCTTCACTCTTTTCTGCTGCTTAGTCTCAATGAAGAGCTCCAGAGAGCTGGCAGGAGAAAGCATTCGTTTGCTGCCTCCGATGCCAGATCCCGAGGCGTCTGTGGTGGAAATGGTGCCTGACGTTAGTGACAGCGGGATCCCTGTGTTCACACGTTGCTCTGGCAGTGAATCTGGACCCTTCCAGTTTGGATAGCGTAGCACTGCCCCATCAGTCTGTCCCAAGAAGTGTGATAGGTTGAACCCTGATCCACTTATGCCTCCTCCAACTCCTCCAGGGGGTTTACTGACATTCATAACGCCAACTGGAGGAGACATGTTGCTGCTGTCAGCACCGCCTGGCCTGGCTAAGCCTACACCGTGTGCTCCGCTGCCATGGGTAGTTATCAGCTGGCTAACACTGGTGTACATAACACTACCAAACGATGGCACATGGGTTTGGATCCGCACAGGAACTAATATACCGGGCAGAGAGGCTTGGGAGCTCAGGTTCTGGGTGGCAAAGACAGGTTGCATCTGCTGGAGAAGCATGGAGGTGTTGGTGGAGCTGGGCAGGGGGAGCTTAGAGGAGAGAGAGGCAAAGTTTTGTGGTTGCTGATGGGATAGAGGGGAGCTGCGAGATGAGAAAGAAGCAGGGTACATCTGAGAGCTTGGATTTTCCGGTTTTCCATCATGTGGCTGTTCATGGATTTGCTGCAGGGAGTGAAGCTGCTGTTGTTTGTGGAGTGAGTGTCCAGGTAGGTTGCCCGGAGATCTGATGTGTAGTTTCTGGAGTTGTTGTTGGGCTTGGAGGGTCAGCTGCGGTCTGGGCGTCGGACTAGCCTCCTGATTCCAGAATAGACCTGGTTGCTGGAAAGAAAGGAAGGGGGGACTGCTTTGGTACTGCTGGATGCCTTCCTTGTTCATGACCTCGTGACATGGATGTTCCCCCTCAGATGACGAACCCTGGGCCTGCAGGCGATGCTGCTGGGACCTAGTGCAGAAAAGGTTGAATACTCTTATGCTCTGTTGCATTACCGAAATAAGACGATTAGTGTTGCACAGGGAAATCCACCCTTCCTTACCTGCCATAGAGAGGCTCGTCCTGCAGGCTGTCCTCACTGATACTCTGCTGGAGTAGATGCTGGTGGTGCTGTTGGTGTTGGTGAGATCCTACACCTTGATATTAAACATAACAACGTATTATGTGTCTTGTATTTCGAAATCTCATATACGACTCTCATTCTTTTGCACAGTAAACATGTCATTCATCGGCTAGAATACGGTCCAAACCTGCCAAGTTTAATGAGTAGAGAAAGAAGCTAAAACAACAACCATGTTATCATGATACTGCTTTTTGGTTAAAGGTCTTGGGAAAGTATCACAAAAGACTTAGCTAGTATGATTTGAGTTCTTGATTATACACTTTTAGGCAATTCTGTAAGGAAAATTACACAAAATCTTAAACAATTTCCTGTATATAATGTGACATAGTTTTAGGATTGTAATGCAAAGCTTACCACCAGGACTACTGCCAACTCTCTTGGTTCGGCTGGCCACATCGATGCTGCTGTGTGGGGATCCTGTCGGGCCAGACCACACGCCCTGTTCCAAGCTCTCCTGTTTGATTGACATCTCAGCACCCCCTGGTTCCTGAGTGACTGCCTCTGGGTAAACACTCAATGAAGCCTGCATGCGTAAGAGGGGAAGCAAAGTGGGTCAGTCTTGAAATTACATGTAATGATACTTATCAGTTTTATTAGGAATTGTCTAGGCGGTTAAGACTAGCAAATGGTAAATGGTTGGAAAGTATTTCAAGCAAGCGGGGTCATCTGTCGTTTGATTTCTGATTTCTTTGTGTGGGTGAGACTATGGATGATTTGCAATAGGGTAAACCTAAATGTAATGTAGATATTGTGAAAGCACATTTGGGTGGAGGGGCCAGGATACCAAAAGTTTCTCGAGGTGTTTCTACTACCATCTAAATGAGGGTTTTAAAAGTGCTCAAGATAAAGAAACTAATCAAAGTCTGTAGGTTAGACTAAACAATCAACTTTAGCTTTTACTGCTACCTGTCGAACAAGATATCCACGCCGCCGTTCCTTCATTGCAGAGGCACTGGAGTAAAGCTCTCCCTGTCGTGACGAGGACAGGCTTCCATAGTCAAAGGATTTGCTGCGCATTTCAGGCAACTCTGTGGGCAGTGTGCATGGTGCCTGTTCCGATGAAGACCTCCTCATCTCCCTCTGCTGCTGGTGGCTGGAATGACCACTACCAGGCACCGTGAGGAACTCCGACTGTTTAGCTCCACCACCGGGGGCCGACGAGTCATCCTGGTTCAAAGTCACAAGGACCAGATATACCATGACCATCTTAGCACGCTACGAAAACTATACTTAAGCTGCTGTAGAGGTATTTTATACATTAAAAGTATGAAAGATATAAGTGGGTACCTGTTTGGTAGGTGAGCCAGACTTGAGGCCTTCATCTCTGTCAAAGGACATGGAGAAGGAAGAGGAGTGGGACAGGTTGCTCTCCTGACTGGGGCTGCGAGAAAGGCTGGTGCAGGTCGACTCAAAGCTAGACTCTCCAGACGAGTGCTCCATATCCGCGAGGCGCAGCCTCTTCTTCTTAGGTGGGAGCTTTTCTGATGGCATCTGGGAGAGAGTGTCACTCCTCTGTGGCAGCTGGAACTCCTCCACATGCTGCTGCTGCTTCTCCGGTTCCTTGGTCATTGGAGCTTCGGTATCTTTCTCAGGCTTGTCTGGCTCCTCCGTCACCCTGATTTCAGGAACTTGGATGTTGGGTTGCCGGACTAGTTTGTGTGGGATGTGATAAGGCTGGCCAGGTGAAGCTGCAGCTGATGAAGATGAGAGGGAGGCCATGTCACTGTCACTCTGCAGCTGCTGCTCCATACTCTCCGTCCTCAAAAGGGCAGACTCAGGACTCAGAGCATCTTCAAAGATCTCTGTGTCGGACTGTTCAGAGTACTGGCTAGATGGAGCTTTTTCTGAAGGCTGATAACCTGGCTGCTCAAAGGACTCTGACTTCTCAAAGGAATTTGGCCGGCTGAGGGAGTTGGTGTGCTGGATTACTGATATAACATTCCCAGCTGCCTTCCTCCCCTCAGAGTCAGTAAACAGTGCAATGTCCTCAGAGCACATGCTGGCACAGGTGTCAAAGCTGTCAGACTGGCTGTGAGCACTGTGAAGAGAGCCCTTCCCTGTTGGGGTTCCTCTGGACCCATCAAAACTACCTTTAAATTCATAGTCCCCCATCATCTCTACTGAACCACTACAGCTACTGTCACAGTGTCCAGGGCTGTCCTCCTCGTCCCCAACACTCTTCTCTTTCCTTCTTTTTCTTGTGGCGATTTCTGACATGCTAACTTTAGTACCATATGGGCTATAGGCAACGTGCTCTGGGACTCCCGGGGGTCGCTCACTAATCTTCATACCCAGAGATGAAGGTAAAGTCTTAGGCATATGTCCGTAGCCCTCAGCCTCTCCTACGTGGGCTTCATTGGCTGAATGTTCGAATGCGGCCTGCCTTCTGAGTCTGCGAAGCCCTGGTGGGTAAAACACATCATCAGACGTCATCATCTCATCGAAGGAGTGGCTGCCTCGAATTGCTGGAGGGACACTTAGGTTAGGAGGGGAGGAAGTTGGCATGGAGTTACTCCTAATAAGGGTTCCTGAATCCGATGGAGGCTCCAGAAGCCCTGTACTGCTCTGACAAGGTCCTGTTGGATACTGCTTGGGATCTCCAGAGATTCCTACATCCCCTCTGAAACAGATATGATCCTCAGATATCTTCCCCATGTCCAGAATTGCACCTGGTTGCTTTAAGCTAGCTAGGCTGCTCGGGTCCGCCCCAGCCATACCCACCGTGATAGACTGTCTAGATCTGGAGTTGGGTCGGTAGTACCAAGTCCGACCAAACATAATCTCTTCGTACGTCTTTACATTAGTATTCGGAGGGCTGATCTGCTGCTCTGCACTCTCAGAGCGGGAAAAGTAGCCAGAGTCTGTGCTGCCCTTGCTGTGAGGACTGAGGAGGTTCAGGGACTGGGACATGGCAGAGTCAGGATCCTGGCCTTTTTTCTCATTCAGTCTCAGAGCCAGTCGCTGTTTGATGGTGGGGGAGTCATCCAGTGAATGTACTCTTCTGCCAGCCTGCGACGCCAACATGTGGTGTGATGCTTTTATGTCTTGAAAGGGTGGGCACTCCATCCCTGTGGAGGGGACTCCCCCCGACTTGGGGACAATAAGAATAGGCACTTTCATAGACCCCACGGGCAATTCTTCAGCTGAATCTGCATATGCTGGTTCCACACCACCTAAGTAGAGCATGATACAGAGTAGAGCACCAAAAACAGATTAGAGTTGAGCAGTTTTTAGCAGAAAAGAGAAGAAATGTAAGGAATAAATAACTCCAATTGAACACAGTCAGGAAGTGTGAAGTAAAAAAATACACATTTTTCAAAGTTGACAAGCTCGATTTTTTATTTTTAAGTTTTAATTTAGAACTTTATGCATTTTAAGATTCAGGGTGGTTAGTTTTTCTTGTCTTGTTAAAGAGTAATGGCCAATCCAGATTATTTTAATTGAATGTATCAAACCACCTAGAATCCGAGAGATTTACGTAACCCCCCATTTTCCTCCTCTATCGCATTTATTGAAGCCTAATCTGCATGGACAGTTGTTTAAATTACACAAATCTGTCCGTACTGATTGATCAAGGCTCTCAGTCTGCTTGTGATCTTGCTGGTTTCACTACAGGCAGATGTTTTGTTTTTTATCAATCGAATAAGACAATCTATCCTGTGGAGCTTACATGAAAACTATTTTAGTTTAATCATTTTCTGCTGTCAGTCAGCCTGGTGAAGACTGTTTGGCCAGCTGTTGTCCTCAAGCTGACAGATGGCTACTTCTGAGGACAGAAATGCTGAATTTGAAGCAGTCGGCATGAACTGAACAGCTAGTAAATACACCCTCAAGACATCTATCAAATAGCACTTGTGAAGGCTGCTACCACAGTTGGTCAACATATGAAATGTAACTCAGAGTCTTGGCCATTATGTCGGCTTAACTGACCGTCAAATCCTAGCAGACACACAAGCTACAAGCTAATTTTGAGCAGAGATGTGTATTATTGGAAAAATCACCTGTATCAAACCCTCCTGTTGCCCTAGGGTCATTGACCCGGGAAGACAACAGGCGTTAACTCAAAAATGAGGTATACCTTTAAATGAGGCCTATATTGACCATAATTTCCAAAAATATGTGTAAAACCTGTGGTAATAAGTTGGAATGAAGTGGGCTAAAAAGGTCTAACACAGTATAAGGTGATAATTTAAACCTCATGCTTTATAAACAGTCAAACTAGACTGGGTCAATTTTGCCCCTAGAGGACAGGAAGACAACTGGAGGGTTAAAAAACAGTCTGACAACAAGAATCCATGTGATTATGTGTGTATGGTTGAGTTCCTCTTTAAGGGGAAAATTACCTGTATTCTTGTCAGCTTCAAAGGACAGCTGTGGGATGGGGCTGTCTTTGTCGGTCAGCATGGTCGAGCCCTCCACACCTTCCTCATCTGTGTCAGTGCTCTGCTCTCCATCTGAGTGGACCTCAGCTTCGCCCACTGGGGACGCCTGGTCCATGTCCCCACTGCGCGCCACAGCTAGCTCTGAAAATGGTACGAGTCCAGCCTTTATGGCATGAGCATGGGACTTGCGATGTTTGTAAAGGTTGCTCTTGGTTTTGAAGGAAAAGCCGCAGGGTACGCAGGGATATGGCCTCTCTCCAGTATGTGAGCGGATGTGCTTTTTCAGGACACTAGGCTTGGCGCAAGCTCGGCCACAGTAGTGACAGATGTACTTTCCGGGTTTTTTCGGTTTTTGCTCTTTTTTGCCGCAGCACTCATCTCCAGGCTCGGGGCCTGACTGAGAATACTGTCCAAAGGAGCTGGGTAAACTGGGAGATTTCTGCCGTGGAAACCTCCCTGCCCCAACTCCGTGTGGGTGAGTGTGTCCTGGGTGTCCTACAGGGTATAAATCATCTGAGGGCAACTGGCCGGCAAATGGCCAGGCGTGAGGCTCGAGGCCTGGCTGTGGTTTGGCTCCTGAGAGGAAGCGCTCAGTTTGAGGGTGCTGAGGGTACGGCTGGCCCAGCTGGTAGGCGTATCCCCTCGGGAACCCCTGAGCAAAGGGCCCTTGGGGGTCTTGAGATGGCGGGCCTCCTATGGCCCCAACTGCGGAGGGTCCAGATAGCAGCTTCCCAGTATTCCCTGTGATTCCGTACTTCTGCTGGGGCGCTGATCCCCCGGTGGCACCGCACGGCAAACTCTCCCGATGTTTTGCCTCCGGGTCAGCAAAAGTGCTTCGTTTGGTGGTTGCAGAAGGCTCAGAGGCCCACTTTCTTTGCAGAGGCGTCTTGTCCTTTACTGGTTCTTTATTTGGGCACTTCTGCCCAGCGGCAGCTGATTCACGAGCCTCCATTTTCGTGAAGCTCTTTTGTGGATTAGACAAGGGAGGTGAAAGGGGGGTGGTGAGGGAGTTGGGAGGGTGGGTTCTGGAGGGTTACAAGGTCCCAAAACTAACAGGCATGATAGCTGAACCTTCGAGGGCTGCCGTCAAGTTCACAGAAACAGGAAGTACCTGTCCATAGCTGAAATAGACTGATTGCAGAGCCAGGCTGGAAACAGGAAGTAGGAAGTGGAAATAAAAGGGGAGCCTTAGAGGACAACATCAGAAATGTTTCTCTCCTTTTGCCATTTTGTAAACACGCTTAAGTCTCTGTGCGTTGTTTTTCTGTCCAGTTCATCCGAAGGTAGAAGTATCCTTGAGTGATCTGCAGAGAGAGAGAACAGAAATGTTGTTGGACTTGGGAGTGAATTAAAAACAAAAACATACAACTCTTGAGAATACTAAATACTGACTTTTCTTGGTAAAAGTGCTTGTAGATCCTCTTTCTGTAGCTTCAAAAGTCATTCAGTTCACTCAGCAAAAGACCTGCAGCAAAACAAAGAGAGAGAGAGAAGGGCTCATTAGTTGTGTTGTCCAAAATCATCAGCAGTACAAAGCCCAAATTCAGCCTGACTGAAACCTTGAAGTAATCTACAATCAGATGTAACATTGTGACTAATAAGTACAAAACAAAACCTCGTACTTTGTTGTAGAGCGAGGACTCATTAAGTTGTCAAGAACATGCCTTACGTGCGAATCTAAATGTCATTGATTGCTCAGTTAGTTTCTTCTCATTGGAATCCATCCGCTTTCTGCCTTCGCCTCCCCTTCCTCCTCCCCTCCCTCCCTCCTCCTCCTCCTTCTACTCAGTGAGTCATTGATGCAAAGCAAACCCACGCTGTTCCTAAAAAGACACAAAGGCTTATAAATAGCGCTGTGGAAGTGACGTCGGAGTGTCATAATGTGTGTAGGCGTCCAAAAAGGCCAAGTCGAAGAGCAGCTATCAGCGCTAGCACCTCTCCTGCCTCTCTCTCTCTCTGCGTGTCATAGTTTGATCTAACTTGGTATGTACTCGGTGGAAAAGCAAACACACACACACACACACACACACACACACACACACGTAGATACAGTACTTGCAGGCATTGCAACTGCACTGCAAACACTGCAGTAGACACATTGTATATGTGTGTGTTTCCGTTGTTTAACGTTTCTTAACCACAATAACACCTGACAGCAGAAGAAGCACAGCAGAGTGTCGGAGCGCGCGCACACACACACACACCTACACACACACACACACACACACACACACACACACAAAACACACACGCCTACACACACACACACAAAACACACACGCCTGCTGAAGTTGCATTTTTGCTTTGTATTTCCTCATCGCAGGTTTTAAACAACCTCCCTCTCACTCTGATTGCGACACACACACACACACACACCTAAACACGTACACACACACACAGACACACACACACACACACACACACACATTGTGGCCTCAGTGCTGGTAAGCAGGGCTTGGTGACGTGGTGTGTCTGGGGGCCCAACGTGAGATCTATTAATAGCACTTGAGGAAAACATGCTGTATTCTTAGCAGCAGGAACGTTAAGTTTGGGCTACCTTGTGTTATTTCACACACACACACACACACACACACACACACACACACACACATATGCAAACACAGAAACACACACACACACACACACACAAGAAACATTATCTCAGACCTGGGTCACATTTTTATGTTTTCCATGGTGTTAAGAGTGCAGGAATGTGGTCTGAAACCCAGAGGACCGACTCCTCTGTTAAAAACAATGGGTATTCAAATTTGGCCAAACTGGTGAACTGGTGAACTGGTGATTGGGGACTGGATGGTCGGAGGGTCGGTGGGTCAGCTGACTTCAACTACACGCTAATATAGACAACCTGTGGTGATGAGCTGGAGGTAAAGTCAGTGTGTGAGTCTTGTACACACCAGTATCACACATCTGATGCATTGCAAAGACAGAGAAGAAATAGCTGAAGGTGCCAGAGCAGGGAGTGAATTACTGTTGGTATCGGTTAAAAATGAGTCATGCTTGATGTTAGTCTACAGATGCAACATTAGGTTAAATGTCAACAAACATCCACTTAATCACTTGAAAGCTTTAAAGGAACTTCCTGTTCCCTTCTTAATGCACAATTTGATAGATTTGAGTGTTTTATCTCTTTGCCAACGCTGGGTTTCATAACAGGGGGCAATGCTGTACTTGACGGCCAACAACTCCTTGAAACTGTTTCAAATATCTTCAGTTCAGTTCTGGATCATCAATTGAGCTTGTCTAAAAAAAAAAAAGAAAGAAAAATACTAACCACATTTTCAGAGAAGTGAGTCAATCTTACAAAATTGTTACCAGAGGCCTGAGTGAGAGTCTTAACATCCACCTGACATCATGGTTCAAAGTCCACACACTGCAGCTCCCAATGCAGGTAGGTTTAACCCTTTAAACAGGCATACTTAGTACTTAGGCATCTTATTTGCACCTAAATAAACATTTTAAAAGAATATTTTTCTATATTTTGTATTTTATGAGTTGCTCTCTATTAAAGTAGGCAATAAAAAATGTATATATAAATGTATCTGCTGGTGCACTTTGCCTGTTTAAGGTTCAAAGTGCACACACTGCAGCTCTCAATGCAGGTAGGTTTAACCCTTTAAACAGGCATACTTAGTACTTAGGCATCTTATTTGCACCTAAATAAACATTTTAAAAGAATATTTTTCTATATTTTGTATTTTATGAGTTGCTCTCTATTAAAGTAGGCAATAAAAAATGTATATATAAATGTATCTGCTGGTGCACTTTGCCTGTTTAAGGTTCAAAGTGCACACACTGCAGCTCTCAATGCAGGTAGGTTTAACCCTTTAAACAGGCAGGAGTGAGAAATAAGATGTTAATTATTCTTTTTATGTACTTTTTTATGTACTTAGGCATCTTATTTGCACCTAAAATAAACATTTCATGAGTTATGATTTTATGAGGTTTAATAGGATACTATAAGAAACATCACTTGTGGTATCTTATTAAACCTACCTGCATTGGGAGCTGCTTTATTTTTGCTTTTTCTGATTTGGTCCAGTACCTGCTTTCTCCACAAACCTTTTTATTTTTTTTTAAGAGTAGTTGATACTGAGGAAGACCCAAATGAAACTGTGCATGACCTGAATACTGAGAGGGCCAAGAGATAAAACGGCATCCTGACAAGACACTTTTTTCATCCTTTATTTTTCCAGTTTGAGACTCTGAACTTTGGGAAACATTTTGAAGTGTAAAAGCTGAGCTGCAGGTCTTTCCACATGATATTTAAGGTAATTTTCTACTGTTTTATGCTTTCTTATATAACCTTATATACTGTAATATGGTATTCTTTATAGTAGAGTTGAGCTGTTTATGTCTCTTTTTTATATATAAAGCTATTTGAGTTTCCATGTAAGTTGTAATGTGCTCTATAATTAAACCCGCCTCTTCTCTTCTCTTCTCTTCTCTTCTCTTCTCTTCTCTTCTCTTCTCTTCTATTCTATCTTTATTATTCTCTGACACCCGCAGAACAAGACGTCATATCCAGGAAATCATTGTCACCTATACTGTCATATCCTCTGTATGACTCAGCCTGATCCAGGATGATGAACTCCAGAGGGATTTTTCAAAAAAGGTAACACGAACTAATGTGGAACAGGAAGTAAAAGTGGCGAGGAAGCCATGGAAGTGAAATCATACGTCATGTTTTTTGTGTTTTTTTTGGCACGGCTTATTGGTTTTGTATTTAAATGAATGACACTGTGAAGGAGTTTCATACTGGCCCTACTTTTTTATAGTTTAATGATCCTGAATTAAGTGTACTTTTTGATTTATTGAGGTTTTTTCTTAAGATTGAAGTGAAGCTACATTTAAATTAGCTTTAACTCTAAAAAACTGGTCTTTGTTCAATAAAGAAAAGAACTTAAATATATATTTATAAGCTTCAAAAAGTCACATTTTGCTTCCTGATGTCTGGCGAGGCACCTCATATTAGTTTCCATACTTAATTTAATGATCCTGAACAATGTATTATAACCTATGTTTTTAGTTTTAACCCTTAAAAAACTGTCCTTTATTCAATAAATAGCTCTCTTACACAGAAAAGGACTTAAATAAAACTTTATTAACACTAACATTTTAACTCATAAGTGAAATTTCAACCTTCAAACAGTCACATTTATCTTCACGATGTCTGGCGAGGCACCTCATATTAGTTTGTATTTGCATTAATGACACTGTAAAGAGTTTCCATACTTAATTTAATGATCCTGAACTATGTATTATAATCTATGTACTTATTTTTAACCCTTAAAAACTGTCCTTAGCTCTCTTGCACAGAAAAGGACTTAAATAAAACTTTATTAACACTAACATTTTAATTCATAAGTGAAATTTCAAGCTTCAAAAAGTCACATTTTGCTTCCTGATGTCTGGCGAGGCACCTCATATGAGTTTGTATTTTCATTAATGACACTGTAAAGAGTTTCCTGACTGCCTCTCATAGTCATCCATACTTAATTTAATGATCCTGAATTATGTATTATAATCTATGTCTTTAGGTTTAACCCTAAATCAACAGCTCTCTTATACAGAAAAGGACTCAAGCTACCTGAAATAAAACTTTATTAACACTAACATTTTGACTCATAAGTGAAATTTCAAGCTTCAAACAGTCACATTTTGCTTCCTGATGTCTGGCGAGGCACCTCATATTAGTTTCCATACTTAATTTAATGATCCTGAATTATGTATTATAATCTAAGTCTTAAGTTTTAACCTTAAAAAAACTGGCCTTAAACAGAAAAGGACTTAAGCTACCTGAAATAAAACTTTATTAACACTAACATTTTAACTCATAAGTGAAATCTCAACCTTCAAACAGTCACATTTAACTTCCTGATAACCGATTTCTTGGCTTTTAACATCCTCCAAAATTAAAAAACTTACTGTACAACATCATCTCGCTGCCGTTTGAGGTCGCCAACGGTCGTAACCTTCTCCACTGTCTGCTAATCTCAACCCTCGCCCCCGCGCCTCGTCTGCTATCTGACCTCTTGACTCAACACGTCACCCGGCAATAACAATAATAATAATAATACCGATGAGCTACACCTTCAAAGCATGATGCAGATAATAAGTCTCCTCCACTCCTGGTTAAACTCCAGATTAACCTTATGTAAGAAGGTTGGACTGGTTTTGTAATGAAAGTGTTGAATGGTCCCAGTCTGTGAAGGATGAGTGGGAGCGGAGTGTGTGTGTGTGTGTGTGTGTGTGTGTGTGTGTGTGTGTGTGTGTGTGTGTGTGTGTGTGTGGAAGTGAATGGCTTACATAAAGCTTTATTCATACATGCACCGACACAACCTGCCCCAGTTCCTGTGCGTAGGAGAGACATAGCTGCTGGCGTTGTTTATATATATATACGTGTGTGTGTGTGTGTGTGTGTGTGTGTGTGTGTGTGAGCGTGGGAAGTGTATGTACCAGTTGTGAGTGTGTGTGTGTGAGTGAGGGGGAGGGGGAGGTTGCTGGCAAAGGGCATGACGAGACACTCAAGTTGTAGGTAGGTCAAAACAGGACGCATTCAAAGGTTTTACACAGAGGTAAAAATAGTAAACACACACACATATACACATGTAGAGAGGGAAACACACACACACATATAGAGAGAGAAACACACACACACACACACACACACACATAGAGAGAGAAACACACACACACACATCCACACACACACACACACACACACATACACACATAGAGAAACACACACACACATCCACTCACACACACACAAACATACACTCACACACACACACACACACACACACACAGAGAGAGAAACACACACACACACACATAGAGAGAGAAAACACACACACACACACACACACACACACATCCACTCACACACACACACATCCAGTCACACAAACACACACACACACACACATACGCAGAAGGTAACACAACACATACACATACACTCACACACCACACACATACACACAGAGAGAGAAACACACACACACACACATCACTCACTCACTCTCTCACTCACACGCACACACACCACACACACAACACACACACACACACACACACACACACACACACACACACACATCCACTCACTCACTCTCTCACTCACACACACACACACACACACACACACACATCCACTCACTCACTCTCTCACACACATACACACACACACACACACACACTCACACACACACACACACACACACACTCCCAATTCATCAGAAAGCTTTAAATAAACTTAACATAAGGGAGCAGCTCAGCTTTCATACACATGGAAATAGATCTAGGTAGGCAGTTACACCTGATCTGAAGTTTGTTCTGTGTGTGTGTGTGTGTGTGTGTGTGTGTGTGTGTGTGTGTGTGTGTGTAGGCAGAGTGAGCGATCTCTGCTTGAACTGCACAATACTGTATTTTAAGGTCGTCCAATCAGAATCAGGCAACTCTCTCAAAAACGCTGATGTGAACTGAATCCAAAAAAGACCATTAAATAAAAAGAGAGCCGAGAGAGAGAGAGAGAGGGGGAGAGAGAGAGAGAGAGAGAGAGAGAGAGAGAGAGGGAGCAGGGGGGAGGAGCAGGAGAGCGGGGGGGGGGGGGGGGAGGCGAGAGAGAGAGGGGGAGGAGAGAGAGAGGAAAGAGAGGGAGAGGGAGAGAGAGGAGAGAGAGAGATTAGATCAAACATCATCTGGAGGCCATTGTGTTTAGATGTAAAGTATGTAGCGTAGCATGTAGCGTAGCGTCGTAGCGTGAATGCAAACATTTAAGGCTCATTACTGAATAACTGCACATGTGTGTATGTTTGGAGTCAAATGTACAGCTTCTTCTCTCTCTTTCCTCCCTTCCTTCTTTCCTTCTTTCCTTCCTCTGTCCCCCTTTCTTCCTTCCTCCAGTCGTTCTTTCTTCCTTCCTCTTTTCCTTTCTCCCTCCCTTCCCTCCTTCTTTCTTTCTCTTCGTCCTTCCTTCCTTTCCTCCCTTCCTTCTTCCCACCTCCCTTCCATCCTTCTTCCTCCTTTCCTTCCTTCTCCCTCCCTCCCTCCCTCCCTCCCGTCCCTCCCTCCCTCCTTTCCTTCCTTCTTACCTTCCACCTCCCTCCCTCACCCTTCCCTTCCTTCTTCTTTCCTTTCCTTTCCTTTCCTTCCTTCCTTCCTTCCTTCCTCTCTTCCTTCCTTCCTCCTCCTTCCTCCCTTCCTTTCTTCCTCCCTTCCATCCTTCCTTCCTTCCTCCCTCCCTTCCTTCCTTGACTCGAGGACAACAGGAGGGTTAAATATATTATTTATCTTAAACCAGAACTCATCGGATGAAATAATAATAATATAAAACGCAGTCAGATTTTTATTTCCTCAGTCTCTTCAAACAAGGAAGATCCTCGCTGGATCAAACCGTCGCCTGTGAGGCTGTAACATGTTCTGGTTGTGAGCTGTGGACTCT
>NC_070594.1:5875165-5880022 GCF_027409825.1 Scomber japonicus | reverse complement strand
AAATGTGTTAGTTAAGGTGGTGGAAATAAAATTGACGTTTTGTAACATCAGCTGATAAAACATCAAAACATCGCAGCATTTAACACATTATGCCGCTAATATCACCTGCTTAGTTGGAGCCGTTCATTTACTCCGAGCCGGTTAGCCTGAAACTTGTTGCTATAGTAACGTCACAGTTAGCCGTCACAGTTAGCCTGAAACTTGTTGCTATAGTAACGTCACAGTTACCTGTTTGAGGATTAAAGTTGTTAATGGTGACATCACATGGAGCTGTTTTCATTAGTTTTCCGGGCTCCTCTGTTTCTTTCTAAGCAGGTTCTGCCTCAAATGATGTAGATTTATGTTTTAACCAGCGGTCTGTTTGTTTCCTTAAACTTAATATCACTGTTAGCTTGTCTGTGTTATGCTAGCGGCAGGTACAGAGAGCTACAGGTGCGTTCAGGGTCGAAGTCAGACAGTCGGACACAGCGGTTCCGGGCCGCTGCAGACGTTGGTTGGATTTATTTATTATTTAATTTATTTATTTATATATATTTTTTTGAAGACGTTAGTTAAGGCGGCAGGCGTGTGTTGCTTAGGCGGCCGCCTTAGCTGTAAAGTGCTGTGGGAAACCCTGCTTTACTTCAATACTCCAAGGGAATACATTACAGATTACATTTTAAAAGTAACCCTCCCAACACTGGACAAGCCAGACGCTCTTGCCAGTAGTAGCACTGCTGTCAGTGTCAGCTGAGGACGAGATGAAGTGGAGAGTGACGCAAGTGGCCCATTTTCATCATGAAGATATGAGTATTAAAGCGGTCGAAATGGTAAACTATATTAAATGTTGATTAATGTTCTTATATATTACAGTAAAAGCCTTGAGATGATTCACTTATTGGATAATAATCCTCAAGAAAGATTTTAAGGACTTTATCTATCTCAGGAAATTTTAAGTTAAGGAGATTTCACACTTTTTAGTTGATTCAAAATCTTTGTTTGGTGATAAATATTATTCACTGGACAGATTTTAGTGTGATAATTATTATTTTATTATTATTTTAAGTCTGTCGTGCACAGACATGAAAGAAAAACAAAACAAATATGACCTGATGGTACAAGAGGAGAGGAAAGAAAAAGTGGAAGAACACAAAGGAGAAAAAATTAGAAAAGGGACAGGAAGACAGAGAAAGGGAGATGAAGAAAAAGTGAGAAGGAAAGGAAGACAAAATTATACTGTTAAAATGTTTGTTCTCATAATTGACCTTGTTATCTTTTGTGGTGTCTTCTTTTTTTTTTAGTAACACGAGAGACAACGATATCCAGGCTGATACTTGCTGCTGCTGCTCACACTGAAGACCTTTTGTTGAGGTGAGAATAAAACTTTTGTCAGTGCAGTACGAGAATGTGGAGTTCCCCAATGACTGGGTTTGCCTTGGTCAGCTTTTCACTGTTAGATAGCAAGCTTGTGTGTTTGATCCCGGCTCCTCAAAACTCTGCTCTTATAAACAAAGGAAACTTCCTAAATCCGCTTAAAGACTGTGTAAAGTGAATTCAGACATTTTCTTCTAAACACATTAAATAGGTCATAAATGTATTTCTAAAAAATGTGTAAAAAGTATTTCAACCATTTAGATTTGAATTGTGGAGCTAGGCTTCACAAACTGTGTTTCAACATTTCTGTGTTCAGGATTTAGTGATTAGCATAAACCCGCCCCTGCTGCTGTAGAGGTATAAATACATTCAGCACACACTACTACTACTACAGTCTACAGTTAGCCAGTTGGCCGAGCTAGCCGCCAAGTTAGCGGCCGAGTTAGCAGCTGAGTTAGCCGCCGAGCTAGCAGCTGAGTTAGCCGCTGAGTTAGCAGCAGAAAGCTCTCATACGTCGCGTCCATGTGACTTTGATTGACAGGTGACACTTGGCAGGGGGCGGGGCTTCAGCGGACTCGGAGGCCACACCCACAGCATTTGGGAGCAGAGAAAGAGAAAAGAGTTTTACACAACTTTGAAGCTTAATTTCATATATTTGGTGATTTTTTTTTAATCATTCAAATTTGGCAGGGTGGTTAACAACACACTTTTCTGTGGTATGTCAAACTCAGAACACATATTTATTCTTACTTTACACAGACTTTAACAGACTAAACACAGATAAAAGGCCAGAGAATAAAAGTCTTTCAATGCATCTTAAAAGCATTAGCAGCTTGTCTAACGGCCTCCGGCAGTGTATCCTCTACTGGACAGGAAGCCAGGATGTAAGGATGATGTCGTCGTTCTGGATCAGCTGTAGGCGGGAAATTACAGCTTGAGAGACGCTGATAGGTAGAGTGAGTTATAGTAGTCCAGTCTGTGTGATTGCATCCACGTTTCCTGTCATTTACGTCTCAGTCGCTCCCTCTAAAGATGGAAGGAGAGCAGAGACTTCCTGTTTTCCTCCGCAGCGTCATGTGATGTGACTGTCAGTCGGCTTTAACAGCTGCAGAGACCTTTAGTGGAGTTTGTGTCCTGCTCACTTCTACTGTGCAGAATGTGTTTATTATCATCATTATTATTATTTATTTAGTCATTATATTCATCTGCTGTTAATGATCTCATAACGCCAGAATATAATTAGTGTGTCTAATGAATGCTGGAAATTATTCATTAGGCTTAATGTTTCAGGGAAAAATGGAAATTATGATGTGACTCATATCGAAACCCTGACGCTCACATGTGATAAATGATGTAAATACTGAACACTCTGGTTAAAATGTGTTTCCTGCTGACAGAGTGACTCTTTCTTTACTTTAATAGATACTCTAATAAATGAAGAAAGTTATTTATGACACAGATTTTTAACTAGATGGTGAATCAGAATTTGAGTTTACTATTTAATCTGTCATTCAATCATGCTGATGATGTCCGATTAGCTGCGGCAGCCAATCAATAACTGATATCTGATAAAGGGCCACCCCAGTAAAGGGCTAAAGTGAAGGCTGTTTTCTTGCTCATAACCCCTAAAAGATCTCCAACCCCTCGCTCCTTAGCTTAAAGGCTTTGGGAGTCTGATGCAATGTGACTTTTAATATTATAAGAATGTAAGTAATGTAGTAATCATTCACACCAGGCGGGGAGTTCTGGTCCTCTGAAATGAGGCCAACGCAGAAGTAACTTAGAGCTGCATTCTATCAAAAGGCCACCAGGGGGCGACCGTCTCTATACAAGTCAATGGAGAATTCACCAACTTCTCACTTGATTTCTAACCTCAGTAAACGTTTTCAAAATGTGTTTATGGTCTCAATCGCTAGTTTAAAGCCTTCTTCAATGCAGTATGATGTTCATTTGGGACATTTTGGCCTCCCTGATTTTATATGTGATGATAAAGCAGGGTATGCATTAGGGCGTGGCTACGTCCTGATTGACAGGTTGATTGACCAATGTCCTTGAGATACAGCCGCCGCAACCATAGCAACCTCCCCGCTCCGCCTCATGCCCATATAAGTAGAATCCGTGTTTTCATTTTTCCCAGCATGCACCTGAAATTTTCAAGATGGCGCTGCCTAGATCCGAAACTATTGGCTTCCGAGCAGCAGTCCACAAACCAATGGGTGACGTCACAGATGTTACGTCCATTTCTTTTATACAGTCTATGGATTCACACTAAATCTCACAATGCAGGACTGTGCAGGCGAGTTTAGAAGCTGCAATGAGATCTAAACCTTAATTAATGAGGATCTAATTGACGGCAGGTGTTTTCGCTCCTAATTCTATTAAATTTACAGATTATCTCCTCCTTCACACACACTTCATGTTTCCACTAATGATCTACAAATCTCTGGGCCACAGGGACAAAAATCAGTTCCTCCTCAGTTTAATGGGAACTTTCTCCTCACATGTCGGAGATTGTCTGCAGGCTCGGTGATGTTTAAACTCTAATGTCCTAATAGTCAGCTTTCCTGTGAGATTACGACATTGTGGGTTTGATCCCTGCTCCTTAAGGACATGGAGACACAGAGAGACACACAGCTGCTTCCAATCAGCTGGGTGAGACTTCCCTCTAACATTCAAAACCTTCAGTGGGTTTAGGTTTCGTTCATAATTCAGAACTTTAAGCATCATCATTGGTGATCTGTCGAGGTTTAGGATGGTTTTCCTCCTGATGGTGATTATTTGTGGGTCTTTAGATGGTTATAGAGACCAATCCTGGATTTTGGGGTCTGCTTCCATGTGCCTTCATAAGTCATCTTTCTCCAAAGCTGGTTTAACCCACAGACTGTATAAAAGAAATGGACGTAACATCCGTGACGTCACCCATTGGTTTGTGGACTGCTGCTCGGAAGCCAATAGTTTCTAATCTAGGCAGCGCCATCTTGAAGATTTCAGGTGCATGCTGGGAAAAATAAAAACACGGATTCTACTTATATGGGCATGAGGCGGGGTCATGGGTGGAGCGGGGGGGTTGCTATGGTTACGAGGGCTGGATCTCGAGGACATTGGTCAATCAACCTGTCAATCAGGACGTAGCCTATTGGTTTATATTGTGATATTCTGTTTATTTTATTAGGCTTAAATGGGGTTTATTGTATTGTGTGAAGCAGCACCTTGTAACTTGTGCTATAGAAATAAAGCTTCTTCTTCTTCTTCTCCTTCTTCTTCTTCGCCACCTTCTTCTTCTTCTCCTTCTTCTTCTTCGCCACCTTCTTCTTCTTCTTCGCCTTCTTCTTCTTCTTCTCCGTCTTCTTCTTCGCCACCTTCTTCTTCTCCTTCTTCGTCGCCTTCTTCTCCTTCTTCGCCTTGTTCTTCTTCGCCTTGTTCTTCTTCATCTTCACCCCTTTCTTCTTCTTCTTCTTCGCCTTCTTTTTCGCCTTCTTCTTCGCCTTCTTCTTCTTCTTCGTC